>NC_048278.1:37794769-37809769 GCF_009762535.1 Notolabrus celidotus
TTTTTGTTTTTTCGTTTGTTTTCTTTTGTTTTCTTTTGTTTAAACTACAGTTGGTGTTCATTAAAGTGATAAAGGATTATAAAAAACAAAAGATGTGAAATTAGTACCAGTTGATTTTAATGAGTGAGGTGTGAGTGTGCATGCCTGGAAACAGATTTGTAATTTATTTTGTATTATCTCACAGGCCAGGAGATGATCATACTGGATTACAAACGGTTAACGCAGCACTGAACCTGATGATGAATAACGTGTGTGTAAATATATAAAACAGCTGAGTCACACCTGATGATGATGATGATGAGAATAAAAAACATGGTGACGGATTGACTTAGACGATTGCAGAGAGAAGTTTTAAATGTCTACACAGTTTTGCTTTCATAAAGTGTCTGTAGAAACCTTCGGGCAGCGTTTGGCTGCTTGATTTTTTGTGTCGACCGTGCAGAGACATTAAATGTTCTTGTCTTTTTCTAATGAAGCTGAATTTAGTTCAACCTGTGGGATGTTTTTGTGCTTCTGATTTAAAGATCTGTCGGGCAGGACAGCTTTGACTTCAGTGATCCCGAGGCGAACGTAAATATGCAGTCCAAATAAAGTAACACTTGACGATACACCGCCTGTCATACCACATGTTTTACACGCCTGACACTTTGATCAATGTCTCATATCATCTGTTCTACAGGATTAAGCAATCCAGATTTGGGATCAGGAAATCCAGCTCCCTTGTGGCACATCTCTCCAGTGTTAGCTTCTCTTCACTGGCTCCCAATAAAATGTAGAATAGAATTTAAAATCCTTCTTTTAACCTACAAAGCCCTTAAAAATCAGACACCCTCGTATCTTAAAGAGCTCATAGTGCCCTATTACCCCTCTAGAACTCTACGCTCCCAACATGCAGGCTTGCTAGTTGTACCTAAAATCTCTAAAAGTAGTATGGGAGGTAGAACCTTCAGTTATCAGGCCCCTCTCCTTTGGAATCATCTACCAGTCAGGGTCCGGGAGGCAGACACCCTCTCCACTTTTAAGAGTAGGCTTAAAACTTTCCTTTTTGACAAAGCTTATAGTTAAGCTGGATCAGGCTTGGACCAGCTTTTGTCATGCTGCTATAGGCCTAGACTGCCGGGGGAACTGGCACACTGACACACTGGGATCCTAGCTCACCCCCTTCCCCCCAACCCCCTTCATCACTTACTTTAACTCTGCCTGTCCCATTAAAGTTACTAACCATAGACCTTACTGGAGTCCCTGAGCTCCCTTGTCTCGTAGATTCCTCTGAGCTGCCGTAGACGTCCTCCTGCTGCGGACGATCTGGACTCCAGCTGATACGGACGTGCTGGACTCCAGCGGCAACAGCTTCTACTACTCGTCTCATCACTATCACCTCTCTCTCTTACTCCCCTCTATCTGTCTTTCCAGACCCAACTCGGTCTCAGATTCAGATGTGTGTCTAACATGAGTCTGGTCCTGCTGGAGGTTTCTGCCTGTTAAAGGAAGTTTGTCCTCTCCACTGTAACTAGCTAAATACTGCGATGTGCAATGCTCATGGTGGATTAAGGTGGGGTCAGACTGAGTCTTACCCTGTCTTGGTGTTGGGTCTCTGTTCATAATTTGACATAGAGTGGTCTAGACCTGCTCTGTTTGTAAAAGAGTCTTGAGATAACGTTTGTTGTGATTTGGCGCTATACAAATAAAGATTGATTGATTGATAGTTTAAAAAAACAAACTGGATTAGATCAATCTGATTCAGATTCTTCGGATCCCTAAAGTCTAACAAAGGTGATCACTTTAATCTTGTGCGCACAAGATAAGCTAAGGGGAGCAGCTGTGTAAGCGGTCTCTTGCTAACGTTCACTCTTGGATTGACCACGCTGTACACCCTGATCTCAACCAAGGGAGATGTTCCCTCTGCTGGTGGTGAGGCTTTCAGCAGTGTGTCTGCCCCCTGGTGGCTGACTGCAGTATAGGTCCAAAAATCCGTCTCCCCCATTCATTTGAATGGGGGAGCAGTCAAACTTTAAAACATAAATACACGTGGTACGAATGTTTCTCCCATCCGTATGCTGTGGTTATATGAAGTTAGTATTTGAGTGTTTTGTGTCTAAGGACTCTTTATCCTGAAAAGTTTCTTCTTCGTTGGTTATTAGAGTTTAAAAAACGGGGTTTTACTTCCTGTTTCCTTTGATTCACAGCCGCCGTGGAGTGAAACTCCAAAGGACACACAGCGTCTTGTGATGTTACCCTGTAGGGCGGAGCTTATAACAGTGGCTTCACAGGCTCTGGCTGCACAATGGCGGCGCCCAGGAGGGGGATTTTTTGGCTTCAGAACTGTACAACGGGAAGAGGCGGAGCAACGCTGTCCATTTTTATTTACAGTCTATGATCTCAACCAAGCGGCAACCTCCGGTCTAAAAATGCAGTACTCCATACTGCAGTGTTGGATTGTTTTTTTTTTACATAATCTATGAAGGGTTTCCAAATTTTCCAAAAAAAACACAACGTGGATATTTACTAGGTTATAGCAGCAAAACAGATAGTGCAAAAAATAACAGCAAGCACACAAAATAGTAAATATTAAATTCTAAAAGTTAAAATTAGTGTATCCTATGGAAAAATATGAACAGAAATGAGCTTAAAATATAATACAAGTGAATTTACAATTTATCTACACATCAAATTAGTGTCAAATATAGATGACAGAGGTTGCAGCCATTTAACAGGGGATTTAATATTTTTTTATTTGATGAAACGATTTTTATCTGTGTATTTGACCATCACTTAACATTTTCTCTGGGTTATATTAATAAAACAAAATGTATAGATTTTTTTAATTTCAACTTTTTCTCAAACAGTTATGAAGATGTATGAATAAGTTTAATTTTTATGATTATAGTAACATAAATCTCAGGTGGGTGCAGTTCCTCCTTCTCCCCGGTGGGGGCAGCAGTGAGCTGCTCTCTGCTGTGAGAGAGCGCGCGGAGAGGAGGAGAAGAAGAGAACTTAGTTTCAGCAGGTTGGATTTAAAGATGCTGAAGAAGAAGCAGAGTGAGTTTCTCACACTTTACTGATATTTATCTTTAATAACTAACATTTTAAATAATCACGGAGGGTTTAAATCCCTCTGCAGGTTCAGTTTGAGGAACTTTAACAGGACATGAAGCTCAAACTGAAGTAGCACCTAGCTTAGCGTTAGCAGCGTGCTAACCTGTAACCAGTAGCTTAGTGTTAGCTTCATGCTAGCTCAGGCTAATGCTGTTTGTTTGTTTCTAAATTAAAAGATGAATAATCAGATTATTTACATCATAAAGTCTCTGTTTCTCTCTCTGCTGGTTTATAATCAGGAGTTTGATCTTCACAGGGTGAAACGTGGACACAGTTAGCATGTTAGCATTCAGCTCAGAGCTCCGGGAAGTTTAATGTTTTAATGTTTTCAGAGTTTAATAAAGTGAAACTCGACAGATTTAATGTAATTTAAATGTTTGTGAAGTTATTAAGATTCATGTCAAAGAGTTTCACTCCTCTCAGTGTTTTATGTTCATGGTCTCAAAGGTCAGACTCACCGAGCAGGTTATTTATAGCTGCTCAGGGTTCTTCCTCTTACCCAGGTCTCTGATCCACATACAAGTCTACAGGTCTGATCTACATACAGGTCTTATCCACTTACAGGCCTACAGGTCTGATCCACCTACAGGTCTGACCCAGGTCTCAGTGGACTGGGAGGAGGCAGACACTCAGCAGCCCAGGGTTACTACAGGTTAAATAACTACAAATAATAATAATAATAATAAAACCTTTATTTATAGAGCACCCAACAACGATTTGACCTGATGTCACAGGCATCACAAGAACCCAACAATATGTACCAAGACCAGAGAGACCAAGAAAGAAAGAGGACTAGATGTATAAAAAGAAAGAAACAATAAAAAGGAATAAAGCACGAAAAGAGGGATAAAAGCAAAACAGATACAATCATCAAGAGAAAAAAAAAATATAAAAGTGATAAAAGACTTTAAAATAGAATAAATGAAAGCTAAGAGAGAATAACAAAAGGTGAAGAAATACATAAATCCAGATGAATAAAACCACTAAAGGCAGTAAATGATGCATTAAGAGAGTAAAACAATTAAAGGAAATAAAATGAGATAGAAAGTAAAATGATGATAAAGGCAGTAAGAAGACGACATCACATGAAAGTGATTTTTTAAGAAGAGGTTTAAAAGGTGTTACAGATTTTGCCAGCCTTATCTCCTCGGGTAGGTCTTCCAAAGTCCAGAGGCCCTGATTGAAAATGCTCGGTCTCCTTTAAGATTGAAGCCTAGACTTTGGAACAGCCAGGAGGTTCCAGGCTGCAGGTCGGCTCATATGGTGTTAAAAGTTCTGAAATATAGCTCAGAGCCAGACCCGTGTGGGCTTAGTCGAATAGTTACCCTCCTCTCTGATGACATAAGAAAGAGAGAGACCAATTTAATGACTGTGCAAAGGTGTAGAAGAGTCATGTCTGTGTTTAATGCAGTGACTTCCACTACAGAGTCATGTCTGTGTTTAATGCAGTGACTTCCACTACAGAGTCATGTCTGTGTTTAATGCAGTGACTTCCACTACAGTCATGTCTGTGTTTAATGCAGTGACTTCCACTACAGAGTCATGTCTGTGTTTAATGCAGTGACTTCCACTACAGAGCCATGTCTGTTTTTAATGCAGTGACTTCCACTACAGAGTCATGTCTGTTTTTAATGCAGTGACTTCCACTACAGAGTCATGTCTGCGTTTAATGCAGTGACTTCCACTACAGAGTCATGTCTGTGTTTAATGCAGTGACTTCCACTACAGAGTCGTGTCTGTTTTTAATGCAGTGACTTCCACTACAGATTCATGTCTGTTTTTAATGCAGTGACTTCCACTACAGAGTCATGTCTGTTTTTAATGCAGTGACTTCCACTACAGAGTCGTGTCTGTTTTTAATGCAGTGACTTTCACTACAGAGTCGTGTCTGTTTTTAATGCAGTGACTTCCACTACAGAGTCATGTCTGTTTTTAATGCAGTGACTTCCACTACAGAGTCATGTCTGTTTTGAATGCAGTGACTTCCACTACAGAGTCATGTCTGTTTTTAATGCAGTGACTTCCACTACAGAGTCATGTCTGCTTTTAATGCAGTGACTTCCACTACAGAGTCATGTCTGTTTTGAATGCAGTGACTTCCACTACAGAGTCATGTCTGTTTATAATGCAGTGACTTCCACTACAGAGTCATGTCTGTTTTGAATGCAGTGACTTCCACTACAGAGTCATGTCTGTTTTGAATGCAGTGACTTCCACTACAGAGTCATGTCTGTGTTTAATGCAGTGACTTCCACTACAGAGTCATGTCTGTGTTTAATGCAGTGACTTCCACTACAGAGTCATGTCTGTTTTTAATGCAGTGACTTCCACTACAGAGTCATGTCTGTTTTTAATGCAGTGACTTCCACTACAGAGTCATGTCTGTTTTTAATGCAGTGACTTCCACTACAGAGTCATGTCTGTTTTTAATGCAGTGACTTCCACTACAGAGTCATGTCTGTTTTTAATGCAGTGACTTCCACTACAGAGTCATGTCTGTGTTTAATGCAGTGACTTCCACTACAGAGTCATGTCTGTTTTTAATGCAGTGACTTCCATGACAGAGTCATGTCTGGTTTTTAATGCAGTGACTTCCACTACAGAGTCATGTCTGTTTTCAATGCAGTGACTTCAACTACAGAGTCATGTCTGTGTTTAATGCAGTGACTTCCACTACAGAGTCATGTCTGTGTTTAATGCAGTGACTTCCACTACAGAGTCATGTCTGTTTTTAATGCAGTGACTTCCACTACAGAGTCATGTCTGTTTTTAATGCAGTGACTTCTACTACAGAGTCATGTCTGTTTTTAATGCAGTGACTTCCACTACAGGGTCATGTCTGTTTTTAATGCAGTGACTTCCACTACAGAGTCATGTCTGTTTCTAATGCAGTGACTTCCACTACAGAGTCATGTCTGTTTATAATGCAGTGACTTCCACTACAGAGTCATGTCTGTTTTTAATGCAGTGACTTCCACTACAGAGTCATGTCTGTTTATAATGCAGTGACTTCCACTACAGTCATGTCTGTTTTTAATGCAGTGACTTCCACTACAGAGTCATGTCTGTTTTTAATGCAGTGACTTCCACTACAGGGTCATGTCTGTTTTTAATGCAGTGACTTCCACTACAGAGTCATGTCTGTTTATAATGCAGTGACTTCCACTACAGAGTCATGTCTGTTTATAATGCAGTGACTTCCACTACAGAGTCATGTCTGTTTATAATGCAGTGACTTCCACTACAGAGTCATGTCTGTTTTTAATGCAGTGACTTCTACTACAGAGTCATGTCTGTTTTTAATGCAGTGACTTCCACTACAGAGTCATGTCTGTTTTTAATGCAGTGACTTCCACTACAGAGTCATGTCTGTTTTTAATGCAGTGACTTCCACTACAGAGTCATGTCTGTTTTTAATGCAGTGACTTCCACTACAGGGTCATGTCTGTTTTTAATGCAGTGACTTCCACTACAGAGTCATGTCTGTGTTTAATGCAGTGACTTCCACTACAGAGTCATGTCTGTTTTTAATGCAGTGACTTCCACTACAGGGTCATGTCTGTTTTTAATGCAGTGACTTCCACTACAGAGTCATGTCTGTGTTTAATGCAGTTACTTCCACTACAGAGTCACGTCTGTTTTTAATGCAGTGACTTCCACTACAGAGTCATGTCTGTTTTTAATGCAGTGACTTCCACTACAGAGTCATGTCTGTTTTTAATGCAGTGACTTCCACTACAGAGTCATGTCTGTGTTTAATGCAGTGACTTCCACTACAGAGTCATGTCTGTTTTTAATGCAGTGACTTCCACTACAGAGTCATGTCTGTTTTTAATGCAGTGACTTCCACTACAGAGTCATGTCTGTGTTTAATGCAGTGACTTCCACTACAGTCATGTCTGTTTATAATGCAGTGACTTCCACTACAGTCATGTCTGTTTTTAATGCAGTGACTTCCACTACAGAGTCATGTCTGTTTATAATGCAGTGACTTCCACTACAGAGTCATGTCTGTAACATTCAGGTTCCTGGTGTGATTGTGGTTTTGGTCAGTCGCTGGAGGACTTGACATCATAAAGGGATCTTTTGTGAGGTAGTGTTGCACAACGTGGTCTTGATTAACAGGTCGATCCGGCCGGGTTCACTTGGCAGGGATTACTGATAGATAGACATTAGAGTTTCTTCTTCTACTGGAGGTCTCACTGAGCGTTTCTTCTTCTCTTGTTTTCAGCAGTCTGGTGTGGTCCAGGCGGTGACTGACCGTCCGATGCCTTCATCATGATGCTGAGCTGCAGCGCTCTGCTGGTCGCCCTCCTGCTGACTCAGGTCCGAGGCTTCCTGAACTCCTCGGAGGACGACGGCGTCCCCGAGGAGTGGGTCCTTCTCCACGTGGTCCAGGGCCACATCGGCGCCGGGAACTACAGCTACCTGCGCCTCAACCACGATGGCCGGATCATCCTGCACATGCAGAGCCTCAAAGGAGACGCCGACCTCTACGTGTCGGACAAAACCCTGCGGCCGAGCTTCGACACCTACAAGCTGCAGTCGGTCACCTGCGGGCAGGACGTGGTCGTGGTGCCGGGGGACTTTAACAGACCCGTGGGCATCGGGATCTACGGGCACCCGTCGCACAAGGAGAGCGAGTTTGAAATGCGAGTGTTTTACGATCAGACGGTTCTGCAGGACCCGTTCCACAAGGGCTCGTACAATTCAGAGGACGGACACAAGAGTAAGAAATCCCCTCAGGCGGCCGAGGACGACTTTCAGGAGGAGGAGTCGATATTTTGGACGATTCTCATCGGACTCTTGAAGATTATACTCGAGATTCTGTTTTGAGAATGGTTCTCAGGAGGAGGAGGTTTAGCTTTTCTGTTGGTAGATGAACGTCACAGCAAACGTTCAGACGTTCGGAGTTTTAGTTCCTCGTGATCAGAGACGGTTTAAAGTCCAGGTTTCTGATTGGACGTGAAGCCTGCTGTGACCAATCAGAGGAAGCTGTTTGAAGTTCTGATTAGTTTAAAGAAGCTGCTGATGTTTCTAAACTCATGAATATCAATCTGTTAACATTCATTTGAGATTTTCTGCTCGCTCTCTTTTTTTCCGCCGCCTGTTGGACGGCGCTCCTGATCCTGCGTTTGAGTTCAGTCCAGATTCAAGTTTGTGACCACTGAGCAGAAATGTTCAAACAGTGCCTTCAGATCGCTCCTCTGCTGTCGACTCAATCAGGTTTCTAAATAAAGCAGCTGTCCTGCAGACTGTCGGAGAGCTCGTGTGTGTGTGTGTGTTGATCTTTGTTTCAGATTTGATGAAGTGAAGATGTGATGCTGGAGGATTTGGAGAAGCTGGGAACAAATCTAGACCTGAGATTGAATTCAGGGTCGAAACAGAAAAAGATCATGACCATAATTTCCATAACACCTAGCAGCAGTTATTAAACAGCTGATAGACTTTGTAATATGTTTCAGAATAACTTCATTCATCAGGGTCTGAAAAACAAACTAATTAAAGGCTTCACAAAAACTCAACTTCTATCATTGACCGTATATGGAGGACACTTCTTATGAATCTTGTAAAAATTGTCTGAATTATAAAAGCTAAAAGTTGTTCCTAATACACGATAACTTAAAGGAACAGGAAGTCCCTGCACTACTCGAGCCTCATGTTTACTCGACTGAAGACCAGGATGACTTTAATATTAAATCACTTTCAGGACTTATATTATTTAACATTGATATCACTGTTCAGACTCATGACTTGTATTACATTTCAGTATCTTAATTCAAAAGTAATGCAGCTTTATGAACAGATTCCCCCTCTAACTTTATCAGTGTCATTACGTCATGACTCCTCAGGGTGGCAGTGTTCCTTCACTTTACTTTTAGAGGGAGCTTATATTCTTCTGTTCATCACACAACCTGCTGTGTGTCACACTGACTAAACTTTTTAGATGGTTAGACTAGCAAAAAAAAAAAGAGGTCTTGGGGCGCTAGTGGCCTAGCGGTCTAAGCGCCCCACGTATAGAGGCTACAGTCCTCGTCGCAGAGGTTGCCGGTTAGACTCCTGGCCGGTTGACCATCTCTCCTGCATGTCTGACCCCGCTCTCTACTCCCCCCACTTCCTGTCTCTCTTTAGTTGTCCATCCAATAAAGGCGAAAAGCCCAAAAATATAACTTAAAAAAAAAAAAAGGTCTGATGTTGAATCAGTTCTAGAGTTCTGAGAAGAAAAGTCAGAATTCTGCCTTTGATCTGAGGGTTCTAGAATTCTGACTGTCATCTCAGAATTCTAGAACTCGTGGAGAAAAGGGCAGAATTCTAGAATTCTCAGATTGAGGTCAGAATTCTGACACTTTCTCTCAGAGATCTAGAACTCTGACTCTGATGTCAGAATTCCAGAACTCTTAAAAAAAAAAAAAAAATCCTGAGATTAGTCAGAGTCATGACTTTTTTTACTCTGAATTCAGACTTTAATCTCAGGATTTAAAAACATTTTTTTACTGACCTCACCTTCAAAAGAAAAAATTGTCCAGTTGGCCCTGATCCTCTTCTGTAGTTTCATTATGACAGGCTGAAAATTAACATTTATCAGAACCACTTTATGATGATATCATTATTATTGTGAGTCATGTATCGGGTGTTTGAATCACTTTCAGGACTTATATAAACAAATATTGATCATAGTACTGGCACCAAATATGAAAATCTTAATTCAAGAGTAATGCAGCTTTATAACCAGATTCCCCCTCTAACTTTATCAGTGTCATTACGTCATGACTCCTCATGGTGGCAGTGTTCCTTCACTTTACTTTTAGAGGCAGCTTATATTCTTCAGTTCATCACACAACCTGCTGTGTCTCACAGAAGAGGATGAGGAGCACTGACTAAACATTTTAGATGGTCATTTAAAAAATATATTATTCTGTCTTTTAAAAAAAAGGGTCTGATTTTGAGTCGGTTCTAGAATTCTGAGAGAAAAAGTCAGAATTCTAGAATTCTCAGATCAAAGGCAAAAGTCTAAAACTTTTTCTGTCAGAATTCCAGAACTCTTAAAAAAAAAGTCAATTCTGAGATTACAGTCAGTCGTGCCTCATTTTTCTCTGTATGTATGCTCCTTTTTTTCTAGGTTGCATTACACACTAACATTACACAGAAGTGACCGTGTGGACAAAAGAGACACCAGACAGAGTGATGAATTCTGCAATTCAATTAAAAAAAAGTCTGAATTTGAGTCAGAGTTCTAGAATTCTGAGAGAGAAAAAAGTCAAAATCCTGCCTTTGATCTGAGGGTTCTGGAACTCTGACTGTCATCTCAGAATTCTAGAACTCAGAAAGAAAAAAGTCAGACTCTAGAATTCTCAGATCAAAGTCAGAACTCTAACTCTTTTCTCTCAGAGTTCTAGAACTCTGACTTTGATGTCAGACTTGTAGAACTCTGACTGTGATGTCAGAGTTCTAGAACTCTGACTGTGATGTCAGAGTTCTAGAACTCTGACTGTGATGTCAGAGTTCCAGAACTCAATAAGGAAAAGTCAAAATTCTGAGCTTAAAGTCAGAATCAGGACCATTTATCTGATTTCTGACTTTAATCTCATCTTTTTTTTTAAACTGA
Organism: Notolabrus celidotus; assembly: GCF_009762535.1. Lineage (NCBI taxonomy): Eukaryota > Metazoa > Chordata > Actinopteri > Labriformes > Labridae > Notolabrus > Notolabrus celidotus. Next base: position 37,805,472 of record NC_048278.1, read on the forward strand.
CCTAACTTTCAAAATAAAAGATGTTCAGTTTGTCCTGATCCTCTTCTGTAGTTTCATTATCTGGTGGACTTTAAATGACTTACATAGCAGAGCCACTGTATCATGGTTTCATTGTTATTGTGAGTCCTGTATCAGGTATATAAACATGATTTCCCCCTTAAAATTAAATCAGTTAAACTCAGAGACTTAAACTCAAAGACTTAAACTCAAAGACTTAAACTCAAAGACTTAAACTCAGAGACTTAAACTCAGAGACTTAAACTCAAAGACTTAAACTCAAAGACTTAAACTCAGAGACTTAAACTCAAAGACTTAAACTCAAAGACTAAAACTCAAAGACTTAAACTCAAAGACTTAAACTCAAAGACTTAAACTCAAAGACTTAAACTCAGAGACTTAAACTCAAAGACTTAAACTCAAAGACTTAAACTCAAAGACTTAAACTCAGAGACTTAAACTCAAAGACTTAAACTCAGAGACTTAAACTCAAAGACTTAAACTCAAAGACTTAAACTCAAAGACTTAAACTCAGAGACTTAAACTCAAAGACTTAAACTCAAAGACTTAAACTCAAAGACTTAAACTCAAAGACTTAAACTCAAAGACTTAAACTCAAAGACTTCAGTCCGTCCTCTGAAAAAGATGAAGCTTTATTTACTGAAGTGAACTCAGTCCATGGACCTCAGTCAGTTTGGAGCTTTAAAACACCCTGAAACATGAACAATATGAACACATGAACCAGTCTGATCCATCACAGTCCTCAAGGTATCAGGTCTCATGTGAGTCTGAGTGATCCATCACAGTCCTCAAGGTATCAGGTCTCATGTGAGTCTGAGTGATCCATCACAGGTCTCATGTGAGTCTGGGGTTCAGCTCGATGCTGTTGATCCTCAGCACAGTCTGTGGTTGGACGATGATCCTCTTCCTCTGGAACCGGTGCCTCTTCCAGAAAGTCATGTGGGTTTTGGGCCAGGACTCAGTCTTTTCGATCACAGTGGCCTCGACTCGGACCAGATCCTTCCCCAGCAGAGGTCTCCCGATCAGGGTGAAGTCCTCCGCGCCGACCAGCAGCACCTTCTCCATCCGGATCCGCTCCCCGCACCCCGCCTCGATGTGGTTCTCGATGAGGATCAGGTCTTCGTGGGTCACCTTCCACTGACGGCTGGCGAAGTGAACGACAGCGAACAGCCGGCCGAAGTCCTGATCGTGGATGATCCGGTTCACGGTGCTCACCACCGCGGTGTGTCGGCCTTGCTCCTCCTGCTCCGGGACCAGGACCTGATCCTGCCATGGAGGACTAGACAAGGAGGTCCGGGGCAGCAGGTCCCCGCTCAGGGTGCTCTGTGCCCGGGCAGCAGAGGGGACCAGGAGGGTCTGTCTGGGGATCAACCTGCAGCATGTCCTCCACAGACCTGCTGCTGCGGTCAGCGCCATCTTCACAGGAAGTGGAACAGGACCAGCGAGCACTGCGCATGCGTGACCTCTCATAACAAACCTGCGCATGCGTCACTGTAAAGTCACCTGATTCTTGTCTGCGTTCAAAAACCTTCACAGAGAATCGGAAATTATCAACACGGGAAGAATTACATATTTAATGAGACACGACAACAGAAGAAGAACTTTAATGAGAAATATTAAGAGGAAAATAAAAGAGTTTAATTTTATAGTGAGAGAAAACTTTAGTCATGGTCCTGTAGGCTTTCTAGAGAAAGAAAGAAGGAAAGAAAGAAGTGAAGGAAGGAAGGAAGGAAGGAAAGGAAGGAAGGAAGGAAGGAAAGAAGAAAGGAAAGAAAGAAAGAAAGAAAGAAAGAAAGAAAGAAAGAAAGAACGGAAGGAAGGAAGGAAGGAAGAAAGGAAAGGATGAAAGAAAAAGAAAGAAGGTAAGAATGAAAGAAAAAAAGGATGAAATAAAGAGAAGGAATAAAAGAAAGAAAGAAAGAAAGAAAGAAAGAAAGGAAGGAAGGAAGGAAGGAAGGAAGGAAGGAAGGAAGGAAAGAAAGAAAGAATGGAAGAAAGAAAGAAAGAAAGAAAGACAGACAGACAGACAGACAGACAGACAGACAGACAGACAGACAGACAGACAGACAGACAGACAGACAGACAGGAAGGAAGGAAGGAAGGAAGGAAGGAAGGACGAAAGGAAAGGATGAGAGAAAAAGAAAGAAGGTAAGAATGAAAGAAAAAAAGGATGAAATAAAGAGAAGGAATAAAAGAAAGAAGGAAGGAAGGAAGGAAAGAAAGGAAGGAAGGAAGGAAGGAAGGAAGGAAGGAAGGAAGGAAAGGAAGAAAGAAAGGAAGGAAGGAAAGAAGGAAAGAAAAAAGAAAGGAAAGAATGAAAGAAAGAAAGGATGAAAGAAAGAAGGGAGGAAGGAAAGAAAGAAAAAGAAGGAAAGAAAGAAGGAAGGAAAGAAAGAAAGAACGAAAGGATGAACGAAAGAGAAGGTATGAAAGAAAGAAGGAAGGAAAGAAAGAAGAAAGGATAAAAGAAAGAGAAGGAATAGAAGAAGGGAGGAAGGAAAGAAGGAAAGAAAGAACGAAGGAAGGAAGGAAGGAAGGAAAGAAAGAAGGAAAGGATGAAAGAAAGAGAAGGAATTAGTTATTTTTTGGTGCGTACAGATAAAATAATTTCGGGGTTATATACTTAGTTTTCTATGAACAGCAGTAGTTCTGTCACTGTAATATAGTTTTTATAATTTAAACACCACCTTGGAGTCTGGGTGGTGAAATGTCCCACCGCCCTTGAACGCAGCGCAGCCTCCATTTTGTGTGGTCCCGTTTCCGGGTTTGTGAGCAGGACCGATAAAGTGAACGGTGTCCGCGGGGAGTATGGCTGAGCTCGCGGGTCCGGAGTGCGGGTAAAGTTTTCCGTCTCTCCCCGAAGCTCCACAAAGTGTCTCCTCTCTCTTCCTGTAGTCCGTCTGAAGCCCTGACTCACCGCAGGACCCTGCTCCTGATCCGGATCCACAGAGAGCCGGACTGACACTGACAGCTGGAAGTAAACAGCTAGCTGCTACCTGCTAACAGCTAGCTAGCGTTAGCCGGCTAACCTGGAGGTTTGGGGGTTTCTCCGGATCCCTCCTGTCCCAGTTTGTCCCCGCAGAGCCCGGAGGGAGGATTTCCACATCAGCAGTATCCCTTCATGTGGTTTAGGAGGTCGGGACTGCAGAACCTCCTCCTCAGAGAGCCCGGGTGAGTTGGACCGTGAAGCTAACTTTAAGTTAAAGCTGCAGGTATGTTGGAGTCTACCTGGGAGCGGCTGCAGCTACCTGTCCGGGCCTGTTCCCACCAAACTCCCAACAGCGAACTTCCAGGTCCTGAATCAGACTATTAAAGTCCCAACAGCAAACTTCCAGGTCCTGAATCAGACTATTAAACCCCCAACAGCAAACTTCCAGGTCCTGAATCTACTATTAAACCCCCAACAGCAAACTTCCAGGTCCTGAATCAGACTATTAAACCCCCAACAGCGAACTTCCAGGTCCTGAATCTACTATTAAAGCCCCAACAGCAAACTTCCAGGTCCTGAATCAGACTATTAAAGTCCCAACAGCAAACTTCCAGGTCCTGAATCAGACTATTAAACCCCCAACAGCAAACTTCCAGGTCCTGAATCAGACTATTAAACCCCCAACAGCAAACTTCCAGGTCCTGAATCAGACTATTAAACCCCCAACAGCAAACTCTCAGGTCCTGAATCAGACTATTAAACCCCCAACAGCAAACTTCCAGGTCCTGAATCAGACTATTAAACCCCCAACTGCAAACTTCCAGGTCCTGAATCAGACTATTAAACCCCCAACAGCAAACTCTCAGGTCCTGAATCAGACTATTAAACCCCCAACAGCAAACTCTCAGGTCCTGAATCAGACTATTAAACCCCCAACAGCAAACTCTCAGGTCCTGAATCAGACTATTAAACCCCCAACAGCAAACTCTCAGGTCCTGAATCAGACTATTAAACCCCCAACAGCAAACTCTCAGGTCCTGAATCAGACTATTAAAGTCCCAACAGCAAACTTCCAGGTCCTGAATCAGACTATTAAACCCCCAACAGTAAACTCTCAGGTCCTGAATCAGACTATTACATCAATGAAGTTACATAAACTGAACCTTAAAGAAGGCCTTATTTAAAATAAACATTAATGTACTCATATCTCTCCACAGTGGGACACTTTTTTTATACAAACTTAACCTTTTTACCTCCTAAAGTGTCACTTTCTTCTTTTTTTTAACATTTTTTTATTCAGCTTCACACTTATACATACATATCTGCAGAAGAGGATGAGGGCCAATTTACA
>NC_048278.1:37814769-37907696 GCF_009762535.1 Notolabrus celidotus
GCATGAAAGAATGTCATTGAATCTCTTCTCTTTCTATCTCTGGCCCTTTCTTGCATTCCTATTTCCTCCAGAAAACGAGTGTAACACCCCCGACTCTCATTTTCTGTCCCCGCCGCCGTGTCGTTCGGTTGGAATCACGTCACCGGCTGACTGGCGAGCTTGCTGGGTGAGATTCCTTCTGGTTTCTCTGAGTGAAAACCTGCCCGACTCTCAGTCTGAGGAATGGAGCAGCAGCAGAGGGTGAGGGAGGGGTGAGAGGAGCCAGCGCTGCCTGCATGAGCCAACAATGGGCCCAGACTGCTAACTGGTTTGGGGAGATCCAGTGACCTCAGCAGTATTGTGTGCAGGGATGACACATTTAAAGCAGTCTCAGGCACAGGTGTATTCTGGGTATAAGAAGGACGGTGTAGAGAACACAGACTCAGCAACAGGTGTTCTTTATTTTAGCTCTTAAAGACGGTCTCCTTGTTCATCCCTAAAGGTGCATTTCAACCAAGAGTTCCGGTGTCTTTTAGCCCCCAGAACTACTTCACTCTGAACTATAAGGTTCCTGTGCCCCCATTGTTGTCTGTGTTTCGACCGCGGGCTGAAGTCCCGGGTAGATTGTGTAAGTCAGGCATCATTCATCACAGATGACCCCATAGAAGCAGACGGACAGGCAGGTATCATTATGAGCAACACGACAGTTAGCCTGTTAGCATGAAGAGACTCAGCTGGTCTATTTTAGATGGTGCTATATTTCATCACAGATGGATTCACTGAATCAACACGTGAGAGGAGATAAGCGCGAGTAGCAAAGACGTTTCAACACGGCTTTAAAATCCTTTTGAACTCAAAAAGCCGTGATCGCAGAGATCGGCCGGTGTTTTGGTTTAAACGGCGACCCTGTTAACTGGAGACTCTCAGCCGGATGCATCCCTCATAAACGTCTTTAGACCATCATTAAATATCTGATGAGGATATTTTGAAATCTTAATAAAAACTAAACTAGTTTGCATTCCCAGGAACTCCCTCTGTGTTTCAACAGCTGTGTAAACTCCACAAACACTGACACTTTCAGCTGAAGGTCTCCAGTTTACAGGGTCACTTTTAAAACCGGAACACCGGGAGGAGAGACGCATTCACGGTGGGCTGAGAGAAGACTACTGTTACAAGCTGCTAAATCAAGAGAATCACAGCTTCTTCTTTTGAAAAGTACACACACATACAAAAAAGATAGAACAAATAAAACCTAATGAAAAAGGGGAAATCAAGTGAATCAAAGATGAAAAAACAATGACTGAATCGTTTTTGGAAAATTGAAAAAAAAAAATTTGAATTAAAAATTTTGAAAAAAAAATTTTGAATTTTTTTTTGAAAAATCGTCTAAAAAATTTTTTTTGAAAAAAATTTGACAAAAACAATTTTTGACAAAATTTTTTTTACAAAAATTTTTTTGACAAAAAACTATTTTTGACTAAAATTTTTTTTTGACAGAATTTTTTTTTTTGAAAAAAAAAAAAGAATTTGACAGAAAAAGTTGACCCTGTCGAAAAAATAAATTTTTCTCAAACTTGAAATTGTGCTCCAAAAGCCGAAAAACATGAAAAAAAGTGAAAATGTGCCTGCGGTTAAAAACATGGAAAAAGCAATGAATGAATCAACACAAACACTGACACGTTCAGCTGAAGGTCTCCAGTTTACAGGGTCACTTTTAAAACCGGAACACCAGGCCAGATTTCAGGACTACTCAGACTAACAGAGATTTAAAACACTCAGAGCAGCCTCTCTCCCACTTAGCCCTCGTCGTCGTTGTGCTGAAGCTTCTTTTTAAAAGGCTCATCTTCTTCTTCTGTGGTGTTTCCAAGGAGCTGCTTCAGTAACTGCTTCCTCCTCCAAAGAATGTCTTTTTTTTTCAGCTCTCTGGGATCAGCTGTTTGTTTCCTCTGTGAAGACACAGAGTGATCCATGTAGAGCGTCCGGCTCTACATCTTGTTTTCTCTTCAATGTAACATTCCTGTGACCCTGACCTAGAGCTGGGCGATGTTGAAAAAGATGTTATCACAATAACATTTTTCAGATCAGTGACAATTACCATGATAAATATCAAATCATTATTTCATTTGAATTTAAAGGCAGATTTTTACCCCTGAGGGAAAGTTGAAGACAGTTTGTTAGCTTGTATCTGGATTTAGTTTCTGATGAGCTTCTTGAATCCATCATTTTTGACCGTGTTAACAGGAAGCAGGTCCTTAGTGTAGGATGAAAATTTAAGTTTAAGTTTGTAGATTCTTATTTTTCTCAGGTGGAGATCATTTGCATAATTTGATTTAAAATTACGCCCACCTACGTCACACTCCTTCAACACCGAGGAAACATGGAGAGGAAAAGCGTTTCTCCTCTCCAAATTCAAAGTCTTTTCCTCCAGGCTCCAGGGGCCACGTCTGGACTCGCACGGCCGGAAATCAGGCACCGAGAGCGGGTAAAACACCTCCGCGATGACCCCCGGAGGATAAGCGTTTTTCCTCTCTAAATTCAATGTCTTTTCCTCCAGGCGGCCGAGAATGAGGTCAACCTATTGTTCAGTCTGTTCAAGTTGAATATGTTCATGTTCAGACATAATTTTGGAAATAATAAAATGGTTCCTTTTGGTGCAGAAGACTGGGTAGAACTACTTTTTCCCCCTCAAAAAAACACTCAGTGATCGTTAGGAGAACTGATAAGGAATTGGATTGATAAGCAGAATCAACAATGACATTGACATTGATCAAATCTGATCAATTCCCACCCCCTGATCTCCCAGCCCTACCCTGACCTGACTGTGTTGGTATCTTTTAGTTTGATTGAAAAATAGTCACATTTTTGAAGTTCCAGCTTCTTAAATGTGAACATGTGTTTTCATCCTGCCACAGGAGCGTCCACGTCTCCTTACTCTCCTGTGATTCTGCAGAAGTTGCTCCTTTTTGAGCGTCCTCTCATGTGGCCGCTGAGTTCCAGATGTTCCCGTACGCCAGTGATCGTTCTTTAACTCATATGTTGGTCTGTTGTTTTTCAGGAGTCGTCGTGTGTCGTCCCAGCTGAGACGCTGAAGACACCGGTCTTAACCCCCCCCCACACACAGAGAGGTGCCAACAGAGGGTCAGGATGCCTATTCCCCCCCCTCCCCCTCCTCCCCCTGGACCCCCGCCTCCCCCAACCTTCAGCCAGGTCAGTGTCCATTCTGCTGCAGACATTTAGTCACTTTGACTTGATGAAGATATTAAGTGACCTGCTGAAGATAACTGAAGACAGAGAACGGGTTTGACGAGGAATTACTGAGAATTAAGACTCAGTAAAAGCACAAAGGGCTTTAAAACAACGACCGTCAGTCACAGGGAAGTGTTTCTCTCTGACAGAAGGATTAAAACACTCCTGTAGAAGTGGAGCTATGTGTTTTTTAAATCAAGCTGACGTCATGTTTAATGTCTGCAGGCGAACACGACGCCCCCCAAACTGAGCTCCTCTGAGACCAAAGGCCGAGGAGCGCTGCTGTCCGACATCCACAAAGGTGCCAGGCTAAAGAAGGTCGGCGTGGTCAATGATCGGAGCGCCCCCGCCTTAGAGAGTGAGTTACACACGTCACATGTTGACCAACCCGCCTGATTACACTCATGTGTTAGCTGCTTGGTGCTCCTTTATGAGCCTGTACTCGAGTACTCGTCCATCCGCAATAGATCATCTTATCTCTCTGAATATTTGAATATTAAAATGTTGCTCTAGTTCTGCTTTCTGACTCATCTCTACCAACATTTGTGTTCCACCAGAATCAGGTGGAGGTGGAGGTGGCGGCGGTGGAGGAGGAGGAGGAGGAGGTTTTGGAGGTGGTGGGCCAATGGGGATGGGAGGCTTATTCCAAGGAGGTGTGCCAAAACTACGACCCATTGGAGGTAAATGTTGTATTTATTATACTTCTGCTTCTGTTATACAACCCTGACTCTGTAGTGGAAGTCACTGCATTAAACACAGACATGACTCTGTAGTGGAAGTCACTGCATTAAACACAAACATGACTCTGTAGTGGAAGTCACTGCATTAAACACAGACATGACTCTGTAGTGGAAGTCACTGCATTAAAAACAGACTTGACTCTGTAGTGGAAGTCACTGCATTAAAAACAGACTTGACTCTGTAGTGGAAGTCACTGCATTAAACACAGACATGACTCTGTAGTGGAAGTCACTGCATTAAATACAGACATGACTCTGTAGTGGAAGTCACTGCATTAAACACAGACATGACTCTGTAGTGGAAGTCACTGCATTAAAAACAGACATGACTCTGTAGTGGAAGTCACTGCATTAAAAACAGACATGACTGTAGTGGAAGTCACTGCATTATAAACAGACATGACTCTGTAGTGGAAGTCACTGCATTAAACACAGACATGACTCTGTAGTGGAAGTCACTGCATTAAAAACAGACATGACTCTGTAGTGGAAGTCACTGCATTAAACAGAGACATGACTCTGTAGTGGAAGTCACTGCATTAAAAACAGACATGACTCTGTAGTGGAAGTCCCTGCATTAAAAACAGACATGACTCTGTAGTGGAAGTCACTGCATTAAACACAGACATGACTCTGTAGTGGAAGTCACTGCATTAAAAACAGACATGACTCTGTAGTGGAAGTCACTGCATTAAACACAGACATGACTCTGTAGTGGAAGTCACTGCATTAAACACAGACATGACTCTGTAGTGGAAGTCACTGCATTATAAACAGACATGACTCTGTAGTTGAAGTCACTGCATTAAACACAGTCATGACTGTAGTGGAAGTCACTGCATTATAAACAGACATGACTCTGTAGTGTAAGTCACTGCATTAAACACAGTCATGACTGTAGTGGAAGTCACTGCATTAAGAACAGACATGACTCTGTAGTGGAAGTCACTGCATTAAACACAGACATGACTCTGTAGTGGAAGTCACTGCATTAAATACAGACATGGCTCTGTAGTGGAAGTCACTGCATTAAATACAGACATGGCTCTGTAGTGGAAGTCACTGCATTAAATACAGACATGACTCTGTAGTGGAAGTCACTGCAATAAACACAGACATGACTCTGTAGTGGAAGTCACTGCATTAAATACAGACATGACTCTGTAGTGGAAGTCACTGCAATAAACACAGACATGACTCTGTAGTGGAAGTCACTGCATTAAATACATACATGACTCTGTAGTGGAATTCACTGCATTAAACACAGACATGACTCTGTAGTGGAAGTCACTGCATCCACAAAGTCAGTTTAAAACTGAACCATGCACAGAGGAAACCATATATAAACCTGATCCAGGACCACAGAGACTTCTCTATACCTGAGCCTGTTTAAGATGGACTGAGGGGAAGTGGAAAAGTGTCCTGTGTCCTGATGAAATCCTGGACTCTGTGTCCTCCGCTCTAAAGAGGAGAGGGACCACCCGGCTTGTTATCAGCTCACAGTTCAAAGCCAGCGTCCCTGATGATATGTGGATCATGAGAGTCCATGGCATGGGTAGCTTCCACATCTGTGAAGGCTCCATTAATGCTGAACAATATCTACAGGTTTAGGAGCAACATATGCTGCCATCCAGACAATGAGGTCTTCAGGAAGACCAAAACGGAATACAACAGCATGGCTCTGTAGTAGAAGAGTCCAGGCGTGTTGCTGGCATCAAATCTAAAATGGGCAAAAATCCCCCCGGCCATTCCACAGGACAGATATTTAATATGATCAGAGTTATTTTTATCTGTTCTTTTATCTCTGATGAAGCAGACGTACCTGAGGTGAGCTCTAAAGCAGCGAGGATCCTGAATGATGGATGAAGTCTAGAACTTGGTTGTTTTTAGAGATATGAATTATTTACAGGGAGAATCTGTGAAGTGCAAATGTAAAATAGATGACCTGTGTGATATCAACACTCCCTCTCTGTTCATCATCTAGATGGTTCAGCCGGAGGTTCAGTGGGCAGGTCCGCCTTGAAGCCTCCAGGGTCCAGGTCTGCGGCCCCTCGCCCCCCTACAGGCCGCTCCAGCTCGCCCTCACCTCCGGAGCACCAGCGCTCCCACCGCCCGTCTCTCCCTGACATCTCCCGCCCCTCCAGCAGCAGCAGCAGCTCCTCCACAGGCAGCGGGATGAAGCACAGCACCTCGGCCCCGCCTCCTCCTCCACCCTTCAACAGAGGCGGCCGCGGCAACGCTCCCCCGACCCCCAATCAAAAGGCACTCCACCTCTCCTCCTCTTCCTCCTCCTCTTCTCACAACAGAGAGAAGCCCCTCCCACCAACTCCAAACAGAGGCCACACCCCTTCCAGCAATGTGAGGCCGCCTCCATCCTCCAGCAGGCCGCCAACGGGTGGATCCTCGGCTCCTCCTCCTCCTCCCCCGCCGTACAGACCGCACGCATCCGGCGGCGTCTCTAACGGGCCGTCACAGGTAGACGGGGGCGGAGCTCCGCAGCTGCCGCAGAGGCAGAACTCCTTGCACAAAAAACACACGTCAGCAGCCGGCAGCATCGGACGCAGCCACGCTCCACCTCCACCGCCTCTGTCGTCGTCTCCATCCTCTCAGGGGGGCCACAGACCACCACCGCCCGCCAGGGAGCCACCTGGACGCAGAGCAGGTAAAACCACACACACCACACAGGACACAGAGCACAGTCCTGGTTCTGGGCTCCTGTTGTGTCTCTTCCTTGTTCCTGTTTGATATCTGTCCAAACTCAGACAGCAGGATAATAAGTAATGATTAGTTTATAGTGTCGGAGTACAGCCAGTAAAAACAGAGACCTGAACAAAGTCCAAGTTATAATTTAATTAGCTCGGGTAGAGGCGGATCGTGGTGCTGCATGTCTCAGGTCTGAATCACCCCGTTATAAAAACAGACCTGCAGGCGACCATGAGAGAGGGTTGTTTGTTTAACTCTTTAAATTGACCTGAAATCAAAAGTTAATCATTCTTTTGGCAGGTTTTGGCCTTCAGTGTCATCAAGCTGTACGTTTGTTATTCTAATTTCACTCATAATAAGACTGAGCTTATTATCATTCCAGCCAGTCCCACTGTGGACCCACAGACCAATATCCAGTTTGGATCTCAAAACCTCATGCCCACTAAGTCTGCCCGAAATCTGTGTGTCATGATCGATGACCAGCTAACCTTCAGGGTTCATGTTTCCTCGATTGCTCGGTCCTGCCGTTTTCCCTCTATAACATCAAGAGGATCAGACCCTACCTGACAGAACACGCAACACAGCTCCTGGTTCAGGCTCTTGTAATGTCACGCATTGACTACTGCAACTCTCTCCTGGCAGGCCTCCCTGCATTCACAGTCAAACCTCTGCAGATGATCCAGAATGCAGCAGCAGCACGTCTGGTCTTCAACCAGCCTAAGACAGCTCATGTCACTCCCCTGCTCATTGCAGCTACACTGGCTTCCAGCTGCAGCTCGCATGAGATACAAAACTCTAATCATGACTTACAAAGCAGGAACCAAAACCGCTCCAGTTTACCTGGAACCCCTCATCCAGGTCTACTGCACCCCTTCTCGCCCGCTACGCTCAGCCTCTGAAAGGCGCCTAGTGCTTCAAACACACAAGGCCTCAAAATCACTAGCTGGACTCTTCTCTTCTGTTGTCCCTAAATGGTGGAATGAATTGGCCAACTCCATTTGATCTGCAGAGTCCCTCTCTACTTTCCAAAGACAGCTAAAGACCCAGCTCTTTAGGAAGCACTATGCACTTAGCTAGACTCTTCTCCACTGTTGTCCCCAGGGGCAGATCATGTCTTCCAGCTACAGTTGACTCACACTGTCCTGCTCTACTCTGGGACTCTGTGTTCAGGTCTGGAGTGACCCAGCACTTGGTACTTTGGTCATTATTGTGGTGATGTTAATTGTTGATGATGATAATGGAAGGTCTTAAATGGTTTGGTTGCTTCATTGTAGATGTTCCTTATTTACTTTGTGCATTGCCTTTACACTGCTTGGCAGTACCTGCACCCAAATGGACTTGAAGCACTTTGTTCCTCTTACTGATCTTGTTTCCTCTTGTCTAGATCTTTGCTTGTGTTGTTCTTGTTCTCGTATGTACGTCACTTTGGATAAAAGCCTTACGGATCAAGCTCTGGATAATAAACAGACGTAACCTTTGAGCTGAGGGTGTAAAAATGTAGAGCTTTGAAGCTTTTAATTAAATACTCTGAAACATGACATTACAGTCAGTGAGAACACAGCGGACTGACGTCTTGTATTTCAGAGTTCAAGGACTTCATACTTCCCTCACAGGATAGCTTTATGATTGCCAGTCCGATCCGGACTCAGAGGTGCTGATAACAATAAGATTATTGATAACCTACTTCCTCTTTCCTCTTTCTTGTCGTCTGCTTACTGTCATCCGTTTGAAGAGGGCGTTACGTCCTCCTGACTCAGTCCTCAAACATTATCAGTGACTAACTCGACCTCTCTTCACTCTCTCTGCCGGAGGAATGTTCATTCAGAGGCCGACTCGAGTTTTGTCTTGTTATCTCCGAACCTCTTCATGACCCACGCAGCCATGAATCAACAAACATTTCCTCCACATGACGCAGAGAGCAGGAGTATAAATATCACATGGATCCTGACATCCTCTCCAGCTCTCTGCACACACACACACACACACACACACACACACACACACACACACACACAAACACACACACACACACTGAGCATGCTCCAGTCCAGTTTAATAACATCTGTGACATGAAGGGAATCACTTCTTCATCTCTCTTTGGAGTCACAGTTTGGGAGTTCCAGTATTGCAACACGTGGAGTGGATCGGCTCTGTGTCGGCGTACGTGTTCAGGCTTGATGGGGCAGATTCTTTGTGGATTATCTCACATGTTTCCTCTCCTGTGTCTAAAGTTTCTGCAGAAAGAGGATCACATGTAACAGAAATCAAGCCTCCAGATGATTTGTCTTCCTCTCCAGATTTGTAGCTCACTGGAAACATATCCATAATCTGAATTCAGGGTGAACATACGAAACAGGAAGGCACTTGTTAGCCAGAGCTCCGTGTTGTGATTGGACGCTGCAGCGATTCGCCACGAGGCCTCCTGGTTTCTCTGCATTCCTGAAGCCCTGTGGAATATTCCAGCATTCCTCCCCACTTTCACTCTCTGTGCTTCGCCCCTACATTTCATATCGACTCACAAGACGTCTTCCTTTTCCTGCTCCTCTTCTGTTGTCCGATGAAGGCTTCAACTTACGGTTATATTCATTCTTCATACTCACCTTAAAGGTGACATATCATGCAACATGGACTTTTTAATGGTTCTCTCCCTGAAATCTGTGTCCCTGTCTACAAACCCCCTGAAAAGTAAAAGACTCCATTCTGCCCCTGTTCTGATTTCTCCACCTTTCTGTAAATGTGTGCTGAAACCAGCCGTTTCAGTTTTCAGTGTTTTTCATACGTCACAACGCCATCCGGTCTGTAACAGGAAGTCAGAGCTCGGAGCTTGTTCAGCCCATAGACTGTATAAAATACAACTCAACCCCTCCTCCGTTTTTCATTCCCTGCACACATGTGTGCTAACAAGGAGCTTAGGAGGGAGGCATGCTAGTTGTAGGCTGTCTTAATAAACACAAAGGTCGCTTTGACTCCCCACGTCTGCAGATTTGAAGATCTAGTGGATGATTTTTATTTGTCATGGAAAAGTGCTAGTGCTAGTTAGCATAGCCACATAGCTACATGTTCGTAGCTGGGTACCAAGACATACGTCGACAGTCTGACAAATAAAACAACAAGAAACACTAAATCTGTGACCAATGGTTCAGAAAGGTCCTGCTGCAGGCGCCTCTCCGTCAGGATCAGATTCTGGATCAGACTCAGAGGGTTGAAGTAACGCGGGTCTGTGAGCAGCCGTGTATATTCAGCCAACATGTAAACATTAGATCAACGTGCTGGACAGCCGAGGCCACACCCACTTCCTGAGGGGGCGTGGTCAGAGAGAAAACAGACTGTTCTAAGGAGGGCTGAAGAAGAGGGTTTTTCAGGCAGACCAAAATCTGATTTCAAAGTGTTTTTTTGAGCATAAACTTTAAAGACATGTTTTGGGGACCTCTTAGACCAATATATATTGATGAAAAAAGCGTGATATCTCACCTTTAAGTCTCCCAAAGACCTTTAGTGACGCATCCAAATCACCTCCAGACTCCTCATTTACCATCATCAATGACACAAACGAGCATCTTTGACTGAAAACGACTGAACAATTAATCAGCTCTCAAAAAAATCCAACAAAAAATGATAAGACGAAGTGGTTTGTTGTTACTGATAAAAGAAACATGAAGTTGCTTTGTGAGAATGTTTGCACATCAGATGAGTGTTCTTGATCTAAGCAGCAACCTCCTGCCGTGAGAATTGAAGCCAATGAGGAAGTGTTAAGAGCTGCAGTTCATCAAGGATCCACTTGAGGCTGGCTCTGGAAGTATCAGAAACCACATACACACCAATTCAAAGAAGCCGATCTTTACAGCAGAAATGAACATGTTTACAGCCTGGTTCAAAAAAACAAGTGTAGTCTGGATAGCTTGTTTCTTGATCGGCACACACTGTATCGCGGTAATTTCAAAGATATTGAGATTACTGGTCCTCCAATGAGAGGCACAGCTGACTTGATTGACAGGCTGTTGGCGAGGAGGCTCAAAGCCCGCCTCTTTACGTCACAATCGCTCGACAGCAGTTGTCTTGAGTTCAACATTTCCAATATGGCTGCCGCCGCCGATTTGCCTCAAAACAGCGCTTCAGAATAGAGGTGTGAAAAAATATCGATACAGCAATATATGGAGATACTTTGACCTCCAATACAACTTTTCTGACTCTGTTGAAGCTAAGGGAGAAGTCTGAGTAGGGTTGGGCGATATGGCACAAATAATGACGTCACCACCCCGGTTCTTTTTCATGTTATTTTCAAGACTATTTAGAAAGTTACTGAACAGAACTAGAAACTCATTTTAAAGATGTAGCCTTAGCTTAAAAGTTAACGTAGCTTTTTAAACAGATTGAATGTGTGTGTGCAGTTTGGCCAACTTGTGCCGAGCACGGCCAAATTCCACCTAGTCCATGTCCAGTCCGTCTCTGATCCGTCACAGCACCAGATCTGATGGTCTCTATTCTAGTCAATGTGTTAACTTCCACTGGATCCGCTCTGTTAGGTTCCTGTTGTGTCTCTGATCCGGCAGGTCGGAGCCCTCCGGATCAGATACACAAGACTTCTATTGTTGCCGGATGCCGGAGCACGACGCATCAATCTCAACAGAGCAGATGGAGCGGGACAGGAAGTCAGGTTTCACCAAAACAAAATGAAAACATCCGGTTAATTTTCAGAATAAAACACTCTGTGTTATCACCAGATCGTATTTCACTTAACTACAACAACAAACCAAAGTCATGATGAGCGGAGCCAGACCTGGAGTCAACAGGTCAGAGGTTTTCAGAGGACCAGAAAGACAACATGGATGAGGAGAGGAGGAGGAGGAGGAGGAGAATCCTTGATTCAGTGATTACAGAAGGGGAAACCTCGGTCACATGACTCCAGCTGTCCGGCGGTCCTGCTCCTGGAAGCAATGTAGTGTGTGATTGTTTTCTAAAACCGAGTGATACTGAGCATGTGCAGCTTCATATTAAAGGGAATCACTCAATAAGATGGAGGCGTCGTATGTGTAAATCGTGCATTCGTGTACGAACTTAGAACAGTCAGAACATGCCGATACGACGATCATCTTTCAAATCATCGACTCGTTCCAGTCCTACATGATCAAGTATCATCTATCGCCCAGCTCTACATCTGAGGATGACGAGATGTTTCTTAAGATTCTGTGAAGCAAAAGAATGAGCTGATAAGTCCTGAGACTCATCCTGATACCTGCTGCAGGTGTGAACACATGAACTAAACTTGCATCAGAAACATACGTTAGCAATTTAGCTAAGCGTACAGGTTGTTCAGTGACTTTGTTCATGTCATCCTGATCATTTGTGTGTGTGTGTTTGTGTGTGTTTGTGTGTGCGTGTTGTCCCCACAGCTCCCCAGGTGCCCCACCCCGGGTCCCGCAACAACGGTCGAGACGCCCCTCCTCCCCCGCCTCCGTACCGCATCCACAGCTCCGCCAACTCAGAGCCCCACAGCCGCGTGGGCAAACCTCCTCCGCCTCCCTCCTCCTCCTCCATCTCGTCAAACTCCTCCCGAACCCCGGCTGGACCCCCTCCTCCGCCCCCGCCCATCAGGAACGGCCACTCCTCCATGTCCTCCTCCAAGTCCATCATAGGTGAGTCAGATAAACATCAGAGCCATCAAGAACAGAATCGACACACGAGTTAGTTTTCCTTTAAGAT
Organism: Notolabrus celidotus; assembly: GCF_009762535.1. Lineage (NCBI taxonomy): Eukaryota > Metazoa > Chordata > Actinopteri > Labriformes > Labridae > Notolabrus > Notolabrus celidotus. The sequence continues at coordinate 37,827,138 of NC_048278.1, forward strand.
CATCTTTTATTTATTCTAATATCTTTGTAGACCTCTACGTTTAATCCTCAGGAGCTTTTAGCAGCTGTTGTTTATTTAAGATTTTCACCTCCGATGATCGTCAGATATGTTGGTCAGGATTATCTGAGGGTTCCTAGATTAACGTCTGAAGCTTTAGCGAATCTGCGTTTCTCTTCCAACCATTCAAGGTTTGACTTGTTCTCCTTAAAGGACCAGGTAGTGTCACCTCTTCTCCTGAGTCAGTACCACAGTGTTACACTGAGCAACACCGCCATCTAGTGTCCATCTGCTCTCATTTCTGCTGCATGACAGAGGTTTAAATCTCTCTGAATATTCTGAACTCTCCACCTCACAAAGGAATCAACAGATATCAGGACACTATGGTGGCCCTGAAGGACACTATGGTGGCCCTGAAGGACAACTCCTCAAATATTACATGAGCATAAAATAAAATTTCACCAAACCCAAAGATATTTCATGAAACCCCCCCAAAAAAATCACAAAATGCAAAACATTTATTAAATAAAAATATTTTACAAAATTCAACTGTCACAAAAATTAATGAATAAATAATTAAATACCTGAATATCAACCTATTTATTTTATTGTATTTTCACTATTGTTTTCTTCTCTTTCTATTTTATTTTGTGTTTTTATTTATTCTAAAAAATATTTCTTATTTTAAATTTGTATTTTTTTAATTATAATCATTATTTATTTTACATTTTTATTTTTTAAAATATTTATTCTAATTATTATTTTTAATTTAAATTATCTTTTTTATTTTTATTCTAATTATTATTTTTTATTTTAATTTTGTATTTATTATTTATCATAATTATTATTTTTAATAAACTAATTTATTCACTTAACTTCTTGTTTTTGTTTTTTTAAACAAGAAAAAGATCACAACAAAAAATTCCTGTAAACAGATAAATAAAAAAATAAATAGCTGCAGCTTAAACAATAATAATCAGAATATTAACCACCAAACATCTGTAGAAGTTTGACTCTTCTTCTGACTTGTTGTTGTTTTTGTTTCTCAGATGATTTTGAATCCAAGTTTAACTTCCACCCGATCGAGGATCTTCCCGCTCCTGAGGAGTACCGGCATTTCAGCAAGGTCTACCCCAGCAAGACCAACAAGGGTACGAGTGCTGCCGTCTCATTTAACCTTTGAACCCTCATGTTCTCTGATAGCACAGCTGCAGCTAGCTAACACACCAACTCTTTACAAAGACCCAACATCAAGACCGGATCAGATCCAGTCCCATCTTCCAGACAGGACTCAGTCTGATCTCATCTTAATCCACCATGAGCAGAGCACTTTGCAGCATTTATCAAGTTACAGTGGCAAGGACAAACTTCCTTTAACAGGCAGAAACCTCCAGCAGGACCAGACTCATGTTAGACACACATCTGCTGAGACCGTGTTGGAGAGAGGGATAGAGGGAGATGAAGAGAGAGAGAGATGATAGTGGGGAGACGGATAGTAGTAGTTGTAGCAGCTGGAGTCTGGACCACGTCCACAGCAGCAGAGATCCAGAGGAACCTACGAGACAAGGGAGCTCAGGGACTCCAGAAAGGACTAAGAAAAGAGAGAAGAGAGGGAGACCAGAAGAAAGAAAAAGAGGAGAATAAATTGTGAAGGAAAGGATAGAAAGAAAGGAGGGGATAAGAAAAGGAGACATAAAGGATGAAGAAACATGGAAAGGAAAAAGAGAAAGAAAGAGGGAAGGAAGGAAGGAAATAAAGAAAGAAAGAATAAACCTATGAGACAAGGGAGCTCAGGGACTCCAGAAAGGTCTATGGTTAGTAACTTTAATGGGACAGGAAGAGTTAAAGTGAGAGACAGGCAGAGAGAGGAGAGAGAGGGAAAGACAGGATCCCAGTGTGTCAGTCTAAGCCTATAGCAGCATAACTAAGACCTGGTCCAAGCCTGATCCAGCTCTAACTATAAGCTTTATCAAAAAGGAAAGTTTGAAGCCTACTCTTAAAAGTAGAGAGGGTGTCTGCCTCCCGGACCCTGACTGGTACATGATTCCAAAGGAGAGGAAAGGCTCTACCTTCCATACTACTTTTAGAGACTTGAGCCAGCCTGCATGTTGGGAGCGTAGTGTTCTAGAGGGGACACCTTGTGCCCCATTTACTCAACTATCAAAGGATGAAGTGTCCCCGAGCTGCCTCAAATAAAAGACCTGTTTGGTGGTCTTTTATTTGAGGACAGACGGCGACACTTATCTCTGTCTGTGTATATTTAAAGACGTCTTTTTAACCCCTCCTCTCTTTCTCTCTCCCCCCTCAGCCATGATGAGAGGAGCTCCTCCCGCGCCACCCGTGGGGAGGTGAACACGCCTCCGCTCAGGACTTGAACTCTCAGTCAGCCGACTCCACGGTCGGGCTGTGACGGGGGGATGAGAGGGGAGGGGGTGACGGAGCACTCAAACACACCACAACACACTCACACATTAACACTAAACCACCAGCTGGAATGCAACGTAAACACTACGACACCATTCAGGTTCGACACTACTCAGCGACCACCTTCTGTCTTTTTGCACGAGAAAACTCTGACTGTGACCGGCTCCTCTTCCTCTGCTGACCGGACCAAGACGAAGAGGAACTTCTGCTACATATCAGGACCAAACTTCAAATCTGTGCATTCCATCTTCTTTTAGTTTTTAACGCATATTCATGATACGAGTGATAACGCTGACTTTCCTAACTTCTTTTACTTTGTTTGATTTTATTATTCGTGGTGTCGGCGTCGGCTTGCGGAGGGAAATCGGAAAAAACGGTCGAATCCGAAGGCGGGCGCCATGAACGCGGGGCTTAGTGACGCGTATGTTTGGAGGGGGGTTATCTTGTTGTTGTTGTTGTTGTTGTTGTTAGTCTTTGTCTTAAATAGCCATTCCAGCAGTGCCAGGCGAGGGTGAATCAAACGTCTGCGTCAGTGTGCCAAAAGTGGGCGGAGTCAGTTGCACAGAGAGGACGGTTTCATGCTCTGTGTGTTTATAATCAGCATGTTTTAGAGTCTCTTACTTGACAGAAACCTCTTTTCTTTCTTCTTCTTGATTTATATTTGACCCCCCCTACAATCCTGAACTCCAGGGAGGTTCTTTTTCCAGACTGGGAGCGATGTTGCACGGCAGCTCGACTGCTAAAACCGAGACACTGTGCATGACGCTTTTTTTTAACGCACTTAGACTTAAAAAAACGAAAAAAAAAAAGAAACTTTAAAACACTAAGACATGTTCCACATCTTTCTCCAAACACACTGTGAGGATTTAGTTTTCTGGACCAAGTGGAGGCGATTGCGGCTGCAGAGACGAGTGTGTGTAAGTTCTGAATGCATCTTTTTATTTTGCTGCTGGTGACCCGTGAGAGGGAAGGCGTGTACGAGCAGAGGAGCTATCGTTTGAAGCTATCGTTTGAAGCTATCGGTTGAAGCTATCGTTTGAAGCTATCGTTTGAAGCTATGCAAGGGGCAGTTTGTACAGATCGTAGTCGGTAGAAAGAAACCAAAAAACACACACAAAAAAAAAAGGAACACTTAAGTGCCAGAGAAGAGTCTACGCAGAGGGGCGTCTTTACTTTGAAAACACTAATGGAACAAAAAGAAATGCTTGTTCAGGTCTGGTTCTTCAGCGCCCCCTGCTGGTCTTTGCCTTACACTAGAATCTGTTGTCACTCTCATCGGTACCTTTTTATTTTATTATTTTCTGTAGGGGGGAAGATGATGACGACAAGGTAAATAAGAAACAAGTTTATTTGAAAATGCAATAAATATTGTATATTTACATTGAGGTAATGAATGAGGTAATCATAGTTATTGATCTATTTTTATGTTGTAAAAAGCTTGTAATATAGGAAAGAGATGATTATAACAATGTTCCAGGTAGTGAGCTTGTAGCACTTCTCTGGATGTTTGGCCATAACGGGAGCTGAACGCATGTGAGCGCAGGTTTTTGCCAACGAGACGATGTTTTAGGGGTCTGGGGGATCCGGTCTGGGTCACAGAAACACCAAACAACCAATGAGACTCCACTTCCTGTCCGGGATGTTCGCTCACCTCGACGCGCAGGTGACCCGACGCGCTTCTGTCCCCTCCTGTTCTCACCTTGTTCCCTCTGAGGAGCAGAAACTCTGTGGTCATTTCATGTTAATCAACCATGTTTTTATCTTTTGAAATAATTTCAAATAAATGTGGGAAAAGGGTAAAAAAAACAAAAAACAAGACTCCTTTCTTTACTTCTCTCAGTTCTTTCTGTTTTTACAACTCTGAAAGTTTCATGGAAAATGTTGATGGTTCTCAAATCATGTAAAGCAAACATTTAATTTAAAATAGAGCGAAGACAACAAATCAAATTCTGTTTTTTGAAACACATATTCTCATTTTCTAAGTGCTCCTGAGTGTTGTAGTGCTCTGAGGTGGTAAACCAGCATCCAGGAGGCAGACACCCTCTCTACTTTTAAGAGTAGGCTTCAAACTTTCCTTTTTGATAAAGCTTATAGTAAGAGCTGGATCAGGCTTGGACCAGGTCTTAGTTATGCTGCTATAGGCTTAGACTGACACACTGGGATCCTGTCTTTCCCTCTCTCTCCTCTCTCTGCCTGTCTCTCACTTTAACTCTTCCTGTCCCATTAAAGTTACTAACCATTAGGGCTGTCAGAGAATATTCTAAATTTGAATATATATTTGAATATTCGAAAATTTATATTTATATTTAGCATTTAAATTTATATTAAACATTTAGATTTATATTTAATATTAAGATTTATATTTAACATTTAGATTGAGCATTTGGATTTATATTTAACATTTATATTTAATATTTAGATGTATATTTAACATTCAGATTTAGATTTAATATTTAGATTTAACATTTAGATTTAGATTTAGCATTTAAATTTATATTTAACATTTAGATTTATATTTAGCATTCGGATTTATATTTAATATTTAGATTTATATTTAGCATTCGGATTTATATTTAATATTTAGATTCAGCATTTTGACCTTAAAACAGTCTCTAAGGGTGCCCTGAAACAGACCTTAAAACAGTCTCTAAGGGTGCCCTGAAACAGACCTTAAAACAGTCTCTAAGGGTGCCCTGAAACAGACCTTAAAACAGTCTCTAAGGGTGCCCTGAAACAGACCTTAAAACAGTCTCTAAGGGTGCCCTGAAACAGACCTTAAAACAGTCACTAAGGGTGCCCTGAAACAGACCTTAAAACAGTCACTAAGGGTGCCCTGAAACAGACCTTAAAACAGTCACTAAGGGTGCCCTGAAACAGACCTTAAAACAGTCTCTAAGGGTGCCCTGAAACAGACCTTAAAACAGTCACTAAGGGTGCCCTGAAACAGACCTTAAAACAGTCACTAAGGGTGCCCTGAAACAGACCTTGAAATAGGGTCTAAGGGTGCCCTGAAACAGACCTTAAAACAGTCACTAAGGGTGCCCTGAAACAGACCTTAAAACAGTGTCTAAGGGTGCCCCGAAACAGACCTTAAAACAGTCACTAAGGGTGTCCTGAAACAGACCTTAAAACAGTCTCTTAGGGTGCCCTGAAACAGACCTTAAAACAGTCACTAAGGGTGCCCTGAAACAGACCTTAAAACAGTGTCTAAGGGTGCCCTGAAACAGACCTTAAAACAGTCACTAAGGGTGCCCTGAAACAGACCTTAAAACAGTGTCTAAGGGTGTCCTGAAACAGACCTTAAAACAGTCACTAAGGGTGCCCTGAAACAGACCTTAAAACAGTGTCTAAGGGTGCCCTGAAACAGACCTTAAAACAGTGTCTAAGGGTGCCCTGAAACAGACCTTAAAACAGTCACTAAGGGTGCCCTGAAACAGACCTTAAAACAGTGTCTAAGGGTGCCCTGAAACAGACCTTAAAACAGTCACTAAGGGTGCCCTGAAACAGACCTTAAAACAGTCACTAAGGGTGCCCTGAAACAGACCTTAAAACAGTGTCTAAGGGTGCCCTGAAACAGACCTTAAAACAGTCACTAAGGGTGCCCTGAAACAGACCTTAAAACAGTGTCTAAGGGTGCCCTGAAACAGACCTTAAAACAGTCACTAAGGGTGCCCTGAAACAGACCTTAAAAAAGTCACTAAGGGTGCCCTGAAACAGACCTTAAAACAGTGTCTAAGGGTGCCCTGAAACAGACCTTAAAACAGTGTCTAAGGGTGCCCTGAAACAGACCTTAAAACAGTGTCTAAGGGTGCCCTGAAACAGCCCTTAAAACAGTCACTAAGGGTGCCCTGAAACAGACCTTAAAACAGTGTCTAAGGGTGCCCTGAAACAGACCTTAAAACAGTGTCTAAGGGTGCCCTGAAACAGACCTTAAAACAGTGTCTAAGGGTGCCCTGAAACAGACCTTAAAACAGTCTCTAAGGGTGCCCTGAAACAGACCTTAAAACAGTGTCTAAGGGTGCCCTGAAACAGACCTTAAAACAGTGTCTAAGGGTGCCCTGAAACAGACCTTAAAACAGTCACTAAGGGTGCCCTGAAACAGACTTTAAAACAGTCACTAAGGGTGCCCTGAAACAGACCTTAAAACAGTCACTAAGGGTGCCCTGAAACAGACCTTAAAACAGTCACTAAGGGTGCCCTGAAACAGACCTTAAAACAGTCACTAAGGGTGCCCTGAAACAGACCTTAAAACAGTCACTAAGGGTGCCCTGAAACAGACCTTAAAACAGTCACTAAGGGTGCCCTGAAACAGACCTTAAAACAGTCTCTAAGGGTGCCCTGAAACAGACCTTAAAACAGTCACTAAGGGTGCCCTGAAACAGACCTTAAAACAGTCACTAAGGGTGCCCTGAAACAGACCTTAAAACAGTCACTAAGGGTGCCCTGAAACAGACCTTAAAACAGTCACTAAGGGTGCCCTGAAACAGACCTTAAAACAGTCACTAAGGGTGCCCTGAAACAGACCTTAAAACAGTCTCTAAGGGTGCCCTGAAACAGACCTTAAAACAGTCACTAAGGGTGCCCTGAAACAGACCTTAAAACAGTCTCTAAGGGTGCCCTGAAACAGACCTTAAAACAGTCACTAAGGGTGCCCTGAAACAGACCTTAAAACAGTCTCTAAGGGTGCCCTGAAACAGACCTTAAAACAGTCACTAAGGGTGCCCTGAAACAGACCTTAAAACAGTCACTAAGGGTGCCCTGAAACAGACCTTAAAACAGTCACTAAGGGTGCCCTGAAACAGACCTTAAAACAGTCTCTAAGGGTGCCCTGAAACAGACCTTAAAACAGTCACTAAGGGTGCCCTGAAACAGACCTTAAAACAGTCACTAAGGGTGCCCTGAAACAGACCTTAAAACAGTCACTAAGGGTGCCCTGAAACAGACCTTAAAACAGTCTCTTAGGGTGCCCTGAAACAGACCTTAAAACAGTCACTAAGGGTGCCCTGAAACAGACCTTAAAACAGTCACTAAGGGTGCCCTGAAACAGACCTTAAAACAGTCACTAAGGGTGCCCTGAAACAGACCTTAAAACAGTCTCTAAGGGTGCCCTGAAACAGACCTTAAAACAGTCTCTAAGGGTGCCCTGAAACAGACCTTAAAACAGTCACTAAGGGTGTTAAACAGGTGTGTGTTAATCAGGTGTGTGTTAATCAGGTGTGTGTTAAACAGGTGTGTGTTAATCAGGTGTGTGTTAATCAGGTGTGTGTTAATCAGGTGTGTGTTAATCAGGTGTGTGTTAAACAGGTGTGTGTTAATCAGGTGTGTGTTAATCAGGTGTGTGTTAAACAGGTGTGTGTTAATCAGGTGTGTGTAATCAGGTGTGTGTTAAACAGGTGTGTGTTAATCAGGTGTGTGTTAAACAGGTGTGTGTTAATCAGGTGTGTGTTAATCAGGTGTGTGTTAATCAGGTGTGTGTTAAACAGGTGTGTGTTAATCAGGTGTGTGTTAAACAGGTGTGTGTTAATCAGGTGTGTGTTAATCAGGTGTGTGTTAATCAGGTGTGTGTTAATCAGGTGTGTGTTAATCAGGTGTGTGTTAATCAGGTGTGTGTTAAACAGCTGTGTGTTAATCAGGTGTGTGTTAATCAGGTGTGTGTTAAACAGGTGTGTGTTAATCAGGTGTGTGTTAAACAGGTGTGTGTTAATCAGGTGTGTGTTAATCAGGTGTGTGTTAATCAGGTGTGTGTTAAACAGGTGTGTGTTAATCAGGTGTGTGTTAATCAGGTGTGTGTTAAACAGGTGTGTGTTAATCAGGTGTGTGTTAAACAGGTGTGTGTTAATCAGGTGTGTGTTAATCAGGTGTGTGTTAATCAGGTGTGTGTTAAACAGGTGTGTGTTAATCAGGTGTGTGTTAATCAGGTGTGTGTTAATCAGGTGTGTGTTAATCAGGTGTGTGTTAAACAGGTGTGTGTTAATCAGGTGTGTGTTAATCAGGTGTGTGTTAAACAGGTGTGTGTTAAACAGGTGTGTGTGCAGACACAAACAGCTGTTAAAGCCGTCATCACAAACCGACGTCGCTTCACGTGACGCTCCGGAGGAGAGGACGTCTCATTTCTCTAAATACAAATATCCTCTCTCCTCTCTCCTCTTTCCTCTTTCCTCTCTCCTCTCTCCTCTTTCCTCTCTCCTCTCTCCTCTCTCCTCTTTCCTCTTTCCTCTCTCCTCTCTCCTCTCTCCTCTCTCCTCTTTCCTCTCTCCTCTTTCCTCTCTCCTCTCTCCTCTCTCCTCTCTCCTCTTTCCTCTTTCCTCTCTCCTCTCTCCTCGTTCCTCTCTCCTCTCTCCTCTCTCCTCGTTCCTCTCTCCTCATTCCTCTCTCCTCCCTCCTCTCTTCTCTCTGCTCTCTCCTCTCCCCTCTCTGCTCTCTCCTCATTCCTCTCTCCTCTCTCCTCCCTCCTCTCTCCTCTCTCCTCTCTCCTCGTTCCTCTCTCCTCTCTCCTCTCTCCTCTCTCCTCGTTCCTCTCTCCTCTTTCCTCTCTCCTCTTTCCTCTTTCCTCTTTCCTCTCTCCTCTCTCCTCGTTCCTCTCTCCTCGTTCCTCTCTCCTCTCTCCTCTCTCCTCTTTCCTCTCTCCTCTCTCCTGTCTCCTCTCTCCTCTTTCCTCTCTCCTGTCTCCTGTCTCCTCTTTCCTCTCTCCTCTCTCCTCTCTCCTCGTTCCTCTCTCCTCTCTCCTCTCTCCTCGTTCCTCTCTCCTCTCTCCTCTCTCCTCTTTCCTCTCTCCTCTTTCCTCTCTCCTCTCTCCTCTCTCCTCTTTCCTCTCTCCTCTCTCCTGTCTCCTCTTTCCTCTCTCCTCTCTCCTCTCTCCTCTCTCCTCTCTCCTCTTTCCTCTATCCTGTCTCCTCTTTCCTCTCTCCTCTCTCCTCTCTCCTCTCTCCTCGTTCCTCTCTCCTCTCTCCTCGTTCCTCTCTCCTCGTTCCTCTCTCCTCTCTCCTCTCTCCTCTCTCCTCGTTCCTCTCTCCTCTCTCCTCGTTCCTCTCTCCTCGTTCCTCTCTCCTCTTTCCTCTTTCCTCTCTCCTCTCTCCTCTTTCCTCTCTCCTCTCTCCTCTTTCCTCTCTCCTCTCTCCTCTCTCCTCTTCCTCTCTCCTCTCTCCTCTCTCCTCTCTCCTCTTTCCTCTCTCCTGTCTCCTCTTTCCTCTCTCCTCTCTCCTCTCTCCTCTTTCCTCTTTCCTCTCTCCTCTTTCCTCTTTCCTCTCTCCTCTCTCCTCTCTCCTCGTTCCTCTCTCCTCTCTCCTCTCTCCTCTCTCCTCGTTCCTCTCTCCTCTTTCCTCTCTCCTCTCTCCTCTCTCCTCTTTCCTCTTTCCTCTCTCCTCTTTCCTCTCTCCTCTCTCCTCTTTCCTCTCTCCTCTCTCCTCTTTCCTCTTTCCTCTCTCCTCTCTCCTCTTTCCTCTTTCCTCTCTCCTCTCTCCTCTCTCCTCTCTCCTCTCTCCTCTTTCCTCTTTCCTCTCTCCTCTCTCCTCTCTCCTCTCTCCTCGTTCCTCTCTCCTCTCTCCTCTCTCCTCTCTCCTCTCTCCTCGTTCCTCTCTCCTCTCTCCTCTCTCCTCGTTCCTCTCTCCTCGTTCCTCTCTCCTCTCTCCTCTGGTTTCATTTCCTCGCATCTCTGGTGGACGGGACTAAGACGCGAGGAAGGACGTTTAGAGCTTTGAGACGCACCCCAGGTAGACAGAAACAGGTAGTTCTAATGATGGCGAGATGAAGCTTCTTGAAGCATTGAGACTTTCCATCCAATTGGTTCACTCATGGGCCGAAGGTTCATGGTGATTTTTGCTCTACTGCGCCATCAAGTGGAATGTAAAATAAATGTAAAATAAGCGCAGTGATTATAATGACACTATCCCTTTGGTGTGTGAAGCTTTGAATTGAATAAGTGAATGGTTTTTGTGATGCCAGCACATAAATAATGAACTTCTTAATAAGGTGTCTGTCTTTATGATTCAATGGTCAAAAGGGAAAGTGGAAACAAATTGGGGATAAGGTTGTGACTGTGCGCTGCCCCTTATATTTCGAATCGCGCACCAAACCCGCGAACTGGTTCCTGAATCAGTCACGTGGAAGACAGAGGGAGACAATACACCCGGTCTTTTTCCAGGACCTGGTTTAGCAACAAGGCTAACTACATGCAGTGATGCTAATGCATTAGTCTGCTTTCCCTGCCTCCTTTTCCAAACATCAGGATCTGACCCAGCATGGATAAAGACAGGTATTACTGATTTAAAGAACTTTTCAGAAAAGTTAAACTGGCAGGAATAGTAATGCTATTATTTGACAGATTATTTGTTAACAAGCATTATACACAGTGTAACAGCGCCCTCTGCTGGCGAGCATGTAATATCATTACTACACACATTAATTGGTGATGCATGAATAATATCTACACCTCTTTAAATAAGTACTGAGACAATGATTAGCTTACACAGCTTATACACATGGTAAACACAAATCTTATTAATCAATGATCTACTGAAGCTATTTAGCCTACTGCACCAGTGGCAGCATGAATACTACAGTCATGAGACACCATCACCATGGTCACTTATCTATTACAGGTGATGCAGCAATACAATCAAATGAATCTCACTGAATCTGCGAGGTGCTTCTCAACACTGAAGAGAATCAAGACCTTCCTCAGGAACACAATGTCACAGGATCGTCTCAATGCATTGGCCGTGCTCTCTATGGAGAAGAAACTTGTCAAAAGCATCCCTGACTTTAACCATAGAGTCATTGAGAAATTTATTTCTCTCAAGGAAAGAAGAGCAACATTTATGAACAAAAGTTAGAACAGTACATGACATTACAATGTTGCTTTTGCTGTTTTCGTGTATGTAAATACACTGGTGTGATACCCCAGACATTTACCAAAAAGCAAGCAAACATGTATTATTTTGGAGTTATAGCCCCCCCTGGAGAAAACTCCACCAGCCGCCACTGCCGCGTAGGGTGCGTCCTCCGAAGGATGCAGCCCCTGAATTGAGACACAGCTTGTAGCTGTGTCTCAATTCAGGGGCTGCATCCTCCTGAGGCTGCATTTTGAAGGCCGATTACGTCACAACGCTGCGCGAAGGCTGTCCCATTTCGAAGGCTCCTTCAAAAACACCCGGATGTAGCCCACAAATGCAGCCTTCTTTTCCCTGTTCTAGAAGGACACATCGCTACTATCCTTCGCGGCCCCATATATCCCAAGATCCTTTGCGCGCTGCTCATTCATGAAAATTATTATCCAATATGGCGGCACCTAGCGGGGAAGAGAGAGACTGAGTGGAATTCACTTTTAAATGTAAGTATTTGGATTCTACTCTTTTGAACATCCACCGCCAGATATGTGAAGCTTCAAGGGACCTTAACACCTTAATGTTTCTGTTAAAATACGTGACGCTAGTAATGCTTACATGTAGCCACGGGACTAGACTGTTATACTTCATATTACATATAAATGGACTAAGATGACCACATTCAGATGAGGTTGTGAGCCCTGCGTTATTTCCAGACTTTAAAACTAAAGTAGGTAAACGTTTGCATTGAATACAGAGCTGACTTCAGGATTATTATAATATTTATTATTAAAGTTATTTCGCCATATAAGAATCCTTGTGTCTGTTGACATGACAAAACGTGCTTTACATTTCTTTTGTTTTTTAGGGAGCAAGGATCAAACCGGATCAAACCGAGAGATTCATAAACCTGAGGGATCAGAACGATCATTACCGGTGTAAACCATTCAGCCACTGTTAGATGGGGGTTAGTCAATAATTATGGAAACACTTTATAATAATGGATCAGTTTTCTTAGTGAAATAATGCTGAAGTCATGTTGAAGTAATGCATGACTCATGATGAACTTCTGTATGAATTAATAAGTAATTCCTGTTGTTCACCATGAACTAATGATCCTGTCTGACTTCATGTAATGACAACGTGTTTAATACATCATTAGTTAAGGTATGTTAATTAACAGTTACTTCATACATCAGGTCAGATTTCACCAAATTTGCTGGACATGCGAGTTTTTATTTTTAGGATGATTGAATATGAACAGCCTCTCAGGCAGAATTTTAAAATGTCATATTTCTGAGAACATACTGAATGGTGTGTGTATATATACATCTATCTATCTATCTATCTATCTATCTATCTATCTATCTATCTATCTATCTATCTATACAGTATATGTATATATACAGTGTTTACACACATATGTGTGTTTATTTAACAACATGTGTCTTGGCCAGCAGGCTAAAACAAATGGGACAACCTGAAAATAAAATACAAAGTGTATACAGACATGGATGATGATATTGAAGCTACTATGTTTTTTAAGATGTTTTTTTCTATCAGAGCTGGCAAAGAGAAAATCAACAGAACACTTCTGAAAAGGTGTTTGACAACATTCACATCACATAGTTATATTTTCAAATCTCCTGTCAGCTTTTAGCACTGACTTAATGTAGCATCTACGAACAAATGACAGTTTGTACATCAAAAAGTTACCCAAAAACTTGTGATAGTGTGTTCCCTGACCAGCTTGCCACCGGGCCCAACAACTTTTCTAGGGGAAATCCTGATGTTGTTTTACTGTATTTGTTTTTACCATGCAAGTTAATAAACACTGCTGAAAATGACTGCTGTTGACGTGATTTATTTGTATACAAGATTGTTTACGTGTTTATGTGAAAAGATTACAATATTGTTATGTTTCAGAGACAAAAAGAGACTGAATTTTTTATTTTATTAAAGAAGAGTTTTTATTATTGTCTCCGCTCCTGGTGGAGGGGGTCCAGCAGCACTGCCAGAGACTCTCTGCTCAGCCTGAAGTCTGGCCTGGTGTCACCCTGCCCAAAACATGTGTCCAGTACAGGAACAGCCAGGTTGATCCTGCAGTACAGGTGTCTGGTCAGGATTAGGAGAAGAGGAGAAAAACAGGAGAAGAAAAAAGGTTCATTAAACAATAGCTGCATAATTTAAGTGAATAAATTAATTCTAGTTAATTTTAGAGCTTTGATAGATAATGCTAAATCTGTCTATCTATCCACTTACAGTCAATCTAGTCTTCTCAATCTGGTTTTGATGATTCATGACACGTTTTAATATTAAATTAAGGTCAGGGTTACTTAACTATGAATCAATTGTCAAAGTTAAACCATATGCCAAGCTATAGTTTTTATGCCTAGCTTTCATTTCACTTCACGGTAATTAACGTAATGTATAGGTACATTAATTACTCCTGACTGTTAACTACCTAATGATGATATTACTGTGGGTGTGAAGAACATATTTACCTCTCTACGGTCCTCTCTCAGCCAGAGATACACCAGCCGACGGAGGCGTTTCTCCTCTTCTTCCAGCATAAAATTAAAAATAAATAAATAAAGGTAACAGCTCTGGCTCCATAAATTATCTTCTTTTCTTTCTTTCTTTCTTTCTTTCTTTCTTTCTTTCTTTCTTTCTTTCTTTCTTTCTGTCTTCCTGTCTCTCTCTCTTTCTCTCTCTTTCGTGGGCCTGGACGGCAGAAACCTTGACGTAAAGGTGAGGGCGTAAACAATTGGTGACGCAACCCGGCCCGTCTCATTTCACAACAGTTAATGTGGCCCTCGAACGTGAATTGAGACACAGGCACAGTCGTGTCAGTCTGACAGCCTGACACTGTCTGTGACAGATTCATTCATCTACAGAGGAACGCTCTCATTTTAAGATATCATGGCCTCAACAAAGCTCACTGTGCTCGCCACACTGAGTTTTATCCTGATTGTTGTTGGTAAGTTTGTTTAACTTTAACTTCCTCTGAACTTTGTTAAAGGATACATCTTTATCAGCCGGTTTGTTGTTCACATGTTCAGTCCTTGTTTGTGCTGAGGCAGAGTGGCCATTTAAATTAGCAGCTTAATGTCATGATTTAGTAAAGTATTAGGATAGGCACGCATCCATTGCTGCTCGCTCCTTCGTGTGTTTACTATGGGGCGCCGTTTGTAAAGTTGTGCACACCGAAACTAACAGCAACATTTCTCCACATTTAGCTCCAAAACTTCATAAAAACGTAGAGTGATTTTTTAAAAGTCACTTTTTTATCACATTTAGAGGAATATTTGTGATCTTCCTCACATTTAATTTTGTTGTGAAAAATATATTAAGTTGAAATAATTGTTAAATCCAAATGCTAAATATAAATCTAAATGTTAAATGTAAATCTAAATATTAAATCTAAATCTAAATGTTAAATCTAAATCTAAATGTTAAATGTAAATCTAAATATTAAATCTAAATCTAAATGTTAAATCTAAATCTAAATGTTAAATCTAAATCTAAATGCTAAATCTAAATCTAAATGTTAAATATATATCTAAATGCTAAATCTAAATCTAAATGTTAAATGTTAAATCTAAATGTTGCTCTGCGATCCTAAATATTTAGCTGATATGCAAATTCACACTGCAGCCCAGCGGAAATACCAAAATAAAAGCTTCAGAAAGAGATACAGACTTAGCAATAGCAACTTAGCTTGTTCGTACCATAGACTGGGTTAGTCCTGTCTCTGAGCGTTGTGAAATCCCTTTATAGCCTCCAAAACGGCCTATCCACCATTTTTATGGTGGGCAGTCCGGCTAGTAACCCGTAGGAGTCATACTGACAGACTATGGTTGGGATATATGTATCGCTTTATGAAGCTTTTATTTTGGTACTTCCGCCGGGCGGCAGTGTGACTTTGTATTGGGCGCTGTTAGTACCAAAATAAAAGCTTAAAAAATTGATACATATATCCTAACCATAGTCTGTCAGTACTGACTCTTACGGGTTACTAGCCGGACTGCCCGCTGTAAAAATGCCGCATAGGCAGTTTTGGAGGCTATAAAGGGATTTCACAACGCTCAGAGACAGAACTAACCCAGTCTATGGTACGAACAAGCTAAGTTGCTATTGCTAAGTCTGTATCTCTTTCTGAAGCTTTTATTTTGGTATTTCCGCTGGGCTGCAGTGTGAATTTGCATATCAGCTAAATATTTAGGATCGCAGAGCAACATTTAGATTTAATATTTAACATTTAGATTTAGATTTAGCATTTAGATTTATATTTAACATTTAGATTTATATTTAGCATTTAGATTTAGATTTAACATTTAGATTTAGATTTAATATTTAGATTTAGATTTAACATTTAGATTTAGATTTAACATTTAGATTTAGATTTAATATTTAGATTTACATTTAACATTTAGATTTATATTTAGCATTTGGATTTAACAATTATTTCAACTTAATATATTTTTCACAACAAAATGAAATGTGAAGAAGATCACAAATATTCCTCTAAATGTGATAAAAAAGTGACTTTTAAAAAATCACTCTACGTTTTTATGACGTTTTGGAGCTAAATGTGGAGAAATGTTGCTGTTAGTTTCGGTGTGCACAACTTTACAAACGGCGCCCCGTAGTTTACGGGTAGTTAACGTTGCTGTATATCACGATTCACGGGAGAGCTCTCTGTGCACATTAAGATAACTCACAGTATTGCTCTCTCTCTCTCTGTCTGGACTTTAAAACACTTTAAAAAAGTTCTAACGAGGTTAAAGATGAAGGATGCTGAGGCACAGGAGGGAGAGAGAGAGAGTGGTAGAGAGAGAGGGAGAGAGAGAGGGAGAGAGAGTGGTAGAGAGAGAGGGAGAGAGAGAGAGAGAGAGAGAGAGAGGGAGAGTGAGAGGGAGAGTGGTAGAGAGAGAGGTAGAGAGAGAGTGGTAGAGAGAGAGAGAGAGAGAGGGAGAGAGTGGTAGAGAGAGAGGGAGAGAGAGAGGGAGAGAGAGTGGTAGAGAGAGAGGGAGAGAGAGAGGGAGAGAGAGTGGTAGAGAGAGAGGGAGAGAGAGAGGGAGAGAGAGAGAGAGGGAGAGGGAGAGGGAGAGTGGTAGAGAGAGAGAGAGAGAGAGTGGTAGAGAGAGAGAGAGAGAGAGAGAGAGAGAGTGGTAGAGAGAGAGGGAGAGAGAGGGAGAGAGAGAGAGAGAGAGAGAGAGGGGGAGAGAGGGGGAGAGTGAGAGGTAGAGAGAGAGAGGGAGAGAGAGTGGTAGAGAGAGAGGTAGAGAGAGAGAGAGAGGGAGAGAGAGGGAGAGTGAGAGGGAGAGTGGTAGAGAGAGAGAGAGAGGGAGAGAGAGTGGTAGAGAGAGAGGGAGAGAGAGAGAGAGAGAGAGAGAGAGAGAGGGAGAGAGAGAGGGAGAGTGAGAGGGAGAGTGGTAGAGAGAGAGAGAGAGAGAGAGGGAGAGAGAGAGAGAGTGGTAGAGAGAGTGGTAGAGAGAGTGGTAGAGAGAGAGAGAGAGAGAGAGAGAGAGAGAGAGAGAGAGAGAGAGGGAGAGAGAGGGAGAGAGAGAGGGAGAGTGAGAGGGAGAGTGGGAGAGAGAGAGAGAGAGGGAGAGAGAGAGAGAGAGAGAGTGGTAGAGAGAGAGAGAGAGGGAGAGAGAGAGTGGTAGAGAGAGAGAGAGAGAGAGCCTGCCAGCCACCTAGCCTTTGTCACACACCCTGGTCCTCCCATGAAAAGGCTGCTGCCCCACCCAAAGGAATGTTATACTACAAATCATAAACTAATTTATGAATCAGGCAAGGTGTTACTTTATGAATCAGGCAAGGTGTTACTTTATGAATCAGGCAAGGTGTGGAAACATTTGAACAGAGTAACTGGGGCAACAGTCTTTGTAGGGACTGAGTCAGGTTTCCGTTATCTATTTTATATCTTTCCCCCAAACACAGACACACCTCATATACTCATTCCACGTGTGTTGGTCAACAGTTCAAAGGTGTCTTTGTTTTTTATAAAGTCTGCAAAATAAAGGCACTGAATGTTGTTCAAAATAACTTTGCATATTGTTTTTTTCCACCAAAAAAAAAGATTGACAGCCAGGTTTGGCTTGGTGTTTATACTTGCAGTCACAGAATATGTACTGCATGATATATTAAGTGAACTATACAGTAGTCAGGTGTTGAGACTACACTGCTGTGATTAAGTGCTACAATAAAACTGACATGGCATTATTGTTGTCAAAATGAAGATGCATATGTAGAATTAAGTGTTAAAAATAACAGTTCTAGATGGTATCATACTTCTTTATTTGCCATCAGTTTAACGTGAGATACTTCATACTTTCTGAAATGGATGTCATTTCTGTCTTTATGATTCTTGTTATTATAACAGAAATCACATCATTTGAATGTCAAGCAGCAATATTCCAGGAGCTGTGCCTCATTGTAAGGGTGGGTGATTCTTAAAAGAGCCTTTTTAAATATGCTTGTGCACTACATCATCTCCTGCCATGGGACACATCATCCTACAGAGGAGGAGGAGGATGTTAAGGTCTTCCAAGCATGGATGGCTTTCTTTGCTGAGGTGTTGGCTGCAGGTTGTCCCAGGCCAGGCAGAGGCTCCACCTCACCTCACTGCTTGCCACAGTGAAGACCTCAATACACGAGCTGTTAACCAGGCTCCTGTATGAATCACCTGTGGTACCTGCAGCACAGGAAACATTCAGCCTGAGTGACTGATGGAGAAGACAGTTTGTATTGTACCCAGTATCTGTTGGGTTGGTAGTGATATATGATATTACACCAACACAGTAGTGGATTATAAACTTACAAAAATTACACTGTTTGAATATAATTATGCATAACTTTCACTTTTGTTTATATTTCATCCTAAATGTGAGTATTGATAAGGCTGCTACAATATAAACAGACCCATCTTAATTTAATTTACTGTATAAAAAAAGAACATGGAAACAAGGGGAGGTTTATAATCATGTGGGCAGAAATAAAAAGCGTTAGTTCAGGATGACATACATACACAGTGAGAGCTTTTTCAGCATCACTGTGACAGAAACAATGTGTGTTTTAGGGCCCCTGTTGTGTTTTAGGGCCCCTGTTGTAAATTACGGTTTGACTCCCGGAGTGACCCGGTGTGACTCACCTGAGACAGGTAGACAGGCACGCCGCAGTCAGGATGGTCCCGAGCTCGTCAAGCTGGGACAACGTTAGCCTCAATAAGCCCTGGAAGCGTCTCTCCTCCGGCCTCCGGAGGAAGGCAGTGACGGTTGTGACAGCAAACATGACGGCGTTTGGATCTGCGGCGTCTTTGAGACTTCCACGATAGATTAAACAGCAGCTAACGAGTTGCTTCAGTCATCCTGATGACAGCACTACAAGGCACAAACAAACGCTGCTGGTATCTAGGAGACAGACCCCTCCTCCCGCTCTTGTCGCTTCCGTGTTCAGAGGAGCGACTATTCGCTTCACAAAAAGGACAGATGCGAAGATATTCACGCAAGTTTGCGACGCCTCAGAATTATGACTGCCTGCCTGCAGCCCTGACTCGCCCCCCCCAAACTACTAATACGACTCTGAACTGTTGAGCATCAGAAAGTGTGTACATTTAGAACAGATGGTTCTCCCCTCAGGTCTGCCTCATGTTGTGTTTGTGTTTGTGTTTCTACAGGAGCCTCTCTGGTCACCTGTCAGAGTCAGCCGGTGAGGGCTGTGGAAGGTGATGACGTCACTCTGAAGGTGGATTTTGGTACCCCAATCAACTTGACGGTGGGAAGAGTGGATGTGAAGAGGGATGATCTGAATAACGTCCACTCCTTTCGATATAGACAGGACTACCTTACTCAACAGAGTCCTCAATATAAAAACAGAACAACTTTCATCACTGACCACGCGAGCAAAGGTGAAGTGGGCGTAGTCCTCTCCAACGTAACGCAGAATGACACTGGACGGTACAGCTTCTATGTCCCAGCAAAGAAAGCTCATCGTTTCATCAACCTCACTGTCGGTGAGTCTGCTGTGTTTCATACTTTACATCTCTGCTCCTGTTTTAAACCCAGTGTTACTGCAGCTGATCAGGAGCTCGGCTGCTTCATTGTTGTTGTTTGTGATTCTAATTTAACATTTGTGTTTCAGGGGAGAAATCCAGCCCAACTGAACCTCCAGTGATCAACACGACTGAGCCCAACAATCCCGGTAAATGTCTTCTTCTTGTCTTTGATTGGAGGTCCGTCCCACTGAGATCAGAGATCTCTTTTAAAGTGTGAGAGCAGCACAAAGTTTCAACAGCAGATCAATCAGACTCATACAGTAGGACTAAAAAACCATGAGGGAAGCTAACAAAGACCCGAGCTCACAGAGAGTCTGAGATAGTGAGACAGATAGTAGTAGTTGTACGTATAATCATACTTAATTATACGTGCTAACGAACACCAGACATGAACACTGGCTTGGGCCGCTCACAGATAAAATCTGTTTGTCCTACATCTCCAGATAAATAAACCTGCTGATCAGTATCTGCATGCTGATTGGCTATAGCTGCAGGAATGACTCTCATAAGATCAGATCATTGAACTCTCTGGAATAGGAGAATGAAGCGAGTAGAGCGTTGAGCGCAACGCAAATTTGTGCAAATCATGGAATTCGCGCCGAATTCCATATAAACATAAACTATTTATGCAGAATTAAAACATTCCCTCCATAAGTAGTTGATGAGCCTTCAGTTTTTTTGGACTTCTTGAATAAATCATTTTAAATACTTTTGAGAAATCAAATATCAAAGTTTTCGTCTCCACTCTATACTTCTGCGTCGAATTCTGCGCACGTAGCTGACGTTCACTTCCTCCAAAATGTAACAAGCCCTGTGATTGGTCCACTCATCGTCCGTGTGTTTCATCTCCTCCTCTCTGTTCTTCATGTAATCATGTCTGTATGATAAACAGCAACATGTATCAGCTGTAGATTAACAGAACACGCTCTGAATCTCTGTGGAAAAGGAAACAGAGATCGTAGTGGGGCCGGGAAACAGGCGACCGAACTATCAGAGAGAGCACACTGAAAGTGTTTCAGAACTGCTGCACGACACGGACACACCGACGCACAAGAAGTGTGAACCAGCCTTAAACCCCAGTTTATACAGGATGCGCTGCGTCTCTCTAGTCAGTGCTCATGTTCACACAAGGAGCGCTGCGGCGCATCTCGGCTCTCTCAGGAGCGTCCCCCCACGCCACTCTGCATCAATCTGCACAGAAAAGTTTGACCTGGACAGGAAGTGAGGCACGAGGATCACATGCAACATCCGCTCAATATCAAAATAAATCATCATATATGGACTCACGACCGTTTAAAGAATAGATCAGAGATTCTGCAGTGAATGAAGTGATATCTGTCTCTGTTGTCTTTGTTTTATATTTCATTTCAAGAGTACCTGAAGATTTGTGTGTTTTATTTGAAACAGCTGCCAAGACTGAAGATCCAGTGAAGGGTGTCGATAAGTTCTTCTTCTTCTCCTGTTAAAAACGTGTCTTTGATAAAGTGAAGGAACACGAGACGGAGGACAAACACGTTAGAGCTGCATCACCTCTGAGCTTGACGTCCTCTTCAGTTCATCTCTGTCTGCTTTCCTTTCAGGTGCTCGTGCACTCAATGCCGGGAAAATTGCTGGTATTGTCCTCGTTGTGATCCTTCTTCTTGTTGCTGCTGGTGTCTTAATTTACTGTTGGATATCAGGACGATTCAGTAAGTCACAAAGTCCCCTCACTAATTAAAATAACATTGAAGGTAATCATGATCTAACTGACCTGATGAAGCTGTTTCCTGGTGATGATTCACCTCCTCACTTGGTGTGCCTGTGGCTCCCCCTGCTGGCTCAACTGTGGCATAACCACGATGTTTCAAAATGAAGCAGCTTGGTTTCTATAAATGAGATTTTCTGAGTTTGATTCTCACAAATGTGTGATTTCAATCTCAGTAAATGACTCCTCTCCTCCAGCTGTGTTTCTTTAAGAACATGAGTTTTGCATAATTAAAGGCACAGCTGATTTGAATTGACAGTAGTTGAACACTGTAGCTGTTGATGAAGTTAGGTTGAGTCAGCATTTCTAATACGGTGATAATCTGCTGTCTCTCCGAGGCCGTCACCAGGTGAACGGAACAGATGATTGGTGTTCATGTTCAGTACATCATTTGGTGGGAGGGGCTTAGCAGAGGGAGGGGGCAGGTTTTTCCATCAGATAGTTCAGTCTGCTTACTGTCACTTTAATTCAGTGTCTGTTGTCTTACAGAGAACTGTGGAGGGAGTGGGTGGACCAAGACCTTAAGATGGAACCCACTTCAACAACAGGAGGGAAAGGAGTCGTACAAAATGGCCCGAGAGAGAGCGTGAACCTGATCCATGAGGACAAACAACAGCCACCACACGAGGCAGGGCAAAGCACACGCCTCATGGCAGAGAAAGTTTAATAACTGAATACTTCATCCTCTTAGCACAGGCTGCCTTTAACAGAGACTCTTTACCTCCATCCAAACCCTCAGGGATCAAACTCTAGCTCTTTTAAATGAGCTTTTATAACTTGTTTTATTTATGGTGAAATAAGCTATTTTAAGTCTGACATGTTACTGATGGGCAGCACTTTGCACATCACTGAGTGTGCTCTCATCTATTAATGAATGAAGGTTTACTGATGTCTGAAGTATTCCAGTTTTTAAAGTTTTATTAACTTAAGGGAATCTGTTTCATTCTTCTTTTTTTATTGTGATTTATTTTAAGTTAATATATTTTTGTATTGTTTTCTGATCACGCTGCTCTGAGTCGTCTGTAATGCTTGAGAAGTGACTGAGGCTGTTTTCAAACCGCCTACTATCCTAGCAGTACGGACTGATTTGGTCTAAATTCAGTATGTAGCATGTGAACAAGAGCAAAATCTGCAGTATGCCAAAACTCCTCTGATGTCGTACTGATTCAGGAACACTTCCCAGTATGCATCGGACCAGTCTGCCTCACGTACTGTTTCCCACAATGCACTGCACACTTCCTCACTTTTTAAACCGAGTGGATGCTAAAGAAGCAGTTTCTCTATCAGCTTGGTCGTTGTTTACTTCCACATTCTGAAACCAGAAATCCAGCTACGCCTGACCCAGCATCCTGCAGACCAGATCCAACAGAACAGACAGACTACAGACTAAATTCATACGCAGAATGTAGCAGACGGTTTCAAAACAGCCTCAGTTTCACACTACTTTTCTCAATGCATTGATGGAAACAATGACTTGAAAAATGTATGTGCAATCTATTTTGTGTAAAGCACTTTGAATGCCAGCCCTGACTGTGGATCAGCGGTCTGTTTCTTTCTTCCCTACATTGACTTCCAGTTAGGTTTAGGGTTCATTTTAAGGTTTTGTATATGCGTATAGAGCTCTGTGTGGTCAGTCTCCTGAATATATCGCCGACCTGCTCCACCCCTACCTCACCAGTAGGTCACTCAGGTCTTCTGATCAGGGCTTGCTGGTTGTCCCTCGAGCTCGTCTAAGGACCAAAGGTGACCGTGCTTTTGAAGTGGTGGCACCAACATGGTGAAACGCTCTTCCTGTAAATATTCCATCCAGGGGGAGGAAGTGGAGAGGGTGGACTCATACAAGTACCTAGGGGTCCAAATAAACAATAAACTGGACTGGTCCACCAACACTGATGCCATCTTATTCCTATTCTGCCTTGTACAAAGAGAGCACAGTTTACTAAAGTCAAATTCCTTGTGTGTTCAAGCATACTTGGCGAATAAAGCTGATTCTGATTCTGATTCTGATTCTGATCTACAGGAAGGGACAGAGCAGACTATTCTTCCTGAGGAGACTCAGGTCCTTCAGTGTCTGCAGCAGGCTCCTGAAGACCTTCTATCAGTCTGTGGTGGCCAGTGCTCTCTTCTTTGCTGTGGCGTGCTGGGGTGGAGGTATCAAGACGGGTGAGGCCAGCAAGCTCAACAAGCTGGTAAAGAAGGCCCGCTCTGTGGTTGGACTAGAACTGGACAGTCTGGAGTCAGTGGCTGAGAGGAGGTTGATGGACAAACTGAGAGCCAACCTGGATATAACCCCTCTCCTCCTCTCCATGATGAGCTGTGGCTGATGGGGAGCTCGTTCAGTCAACGCATCATCCCACCACGGTGCAAGACTGAACGCTTCAGGCGCTCCTTTGTGCCCACCGCCATCAGACTGTTGAACAGTAATGGAGGCCACAGACTGCACCATGCTGACCACTGACCCCCCCCCCCCCCATGAACAGATCCATAACATCCCTGCTCTGTCTGTCACACTCCATCATCCCATCCTGAACTCTCTCTTGACTGCTGCTGGTATTATAATGTATAATATACTGTATTATATAATTATCTTGCTACATTATATTATGTTAAATTACATTACTATTCTAACTACAACCCATGGTCATATTACACACAAATATTCTTCTATTTATTGCTTAATTTGTCATTAGCAACCATAATCACACCATGTCAACCTGTCACTACTGAAACATTTTTAATACTGCCTGTAATTACTGCTATTTAATTTAAATTCCATTTGTAACATTGTATATATCTAAATTGTATTCTAGCTTTATTTATCTATTTTATTTAACTTATTTTTATTTAATTTATTTTTATGTTATGTTATTTTGTTTTTATTTTTTGTTTTATTTTTTATTTTTATTTTGTACTTATCTTTTTATTTATTTTTTTATCTTATTTTGTACTTATTGAAACTTCTTTCTTGATTGTACTTATGTCTGGTTTGCTGTAACAACTGAATTTCCCCCCCGGGGATCAATAAAGTAATATCAATCAATCAATCAATCAATATTCGTTCAGCTGTCTCTGTTGTCGCCTTTAAAAAACTCTTAAAGACACATTTATTTAAACATGCCTTTGTAGCACCTGTAAAAATATGTTTTTGTATATTAACCTTCCTTTAGAGGTGTTCCGGGCACGTCCAACTGGGAGAAGGCCCCGAGGTAGACCCAGAACGCGGTGGAGGGATTGTATCTCCCGCCTGGTCTGGGATCACCCCAGGATTCCCCAGGAGGAGCTGGAAAGTGTGGCTGTGGAGAGGGATGTCTGGGTCAATTTGCTTGGACTGCCATTCCCGCGACCCGACCCTGGATAAGCGGAAGACAATGGATGGATGTACTTTATATTTATACTCAGTAATCTTTATGTACTGTAATGAAAATCAGTGTTCTGTGTTTTAGGGTTAGGGTTAGTGACCAGTTAGGTTGTACTGGGCTGTCCAGTAGGTTGCAGCATATGTAGTCTAGATGGTCTAACATTTTGGGGGCTCGTCTATGGAGAGAATATTGTGTCTTTAATATGCAATCAAAAATAATGGATTTGAGAACAAAAAACAATTTTGCAAACAAAATTATGATTTGAAAAATATGAAATAATGCTATGAATAAAGGAAATATATTTGTGATTAAAAATGTATCTTTATAAATCCACTCTTTTTTTGTTACAAACAAAATTATTATTCTCACTAACCACAGATTTGTTTGCGTTTCCAGTTTTTGCGTTTGCGTTTCCAGTTTTTGCGTTTGCGTTTCCAGTTTTTGCGTTTGCGTTTCTACATAACTGTCATGGGCGGGACCTCCCCTGAGAGATGCAAGAAGCCTCCTGATTGGTCAGTCTCACTCAGAGAGACGGAGTGACAACTTCCGCCCCAACAAGTTGTTGCCGCTGTTATCGCCCTACTGGTTTCTACCGTTTCTACGCTAACTGGTTTCCGTGATCCAGCTGTGTTGTATTTACTTACAGACAGGCGCTGTGTTCTGCTTCAGACACAAGATTCGCCACACATTTACAAACATATTAACAGAAGTTCTCGGGTCTCATCTCACATCTACTGCAGCAACAATGGTCGGATCAGTGAGCAGTGCATCACAGCTACCCACGAAAGTCATTAAATATGTAAAAAATAAAGTATTTTCAAACTTAAACGGAGTTGGATTCGTTCCCACGAGAGCAAAATGTGATTAAGTCAAGAGACCGCTACCTAAGCTCGTGAGCCACGAAGCTCACTTTGATTCAGTGATTCTGACAGGTATCAATCAACTACGTCATCATCCAGGTCACAGCCAGGGAACATGTTAGTCTGTGTTCACCTGAAACAACTGGTTTCCTTGAGTTCATATCAGGAAATACTGGACCATGTTTAGCGAAAGTTTCCTCCAAACTACGGCCTCATTAACCTCTGAACTGCAGCACACTACTACACCTCACTCTGTGACAGGTAAATACTTTATAACGGTGACCATCTAACCCACAGAACTCGGTTAAAGTACACCTTTAGACGGTTTACGTGGAGCCGTGGGAACACAGTGCAGGAGGAGTTTTCAAGTCGTGTCTCAGTTAGAGTTTACTGCAGGAAGAATAACTCGGGTGAAGGAATCACAAGATCACAGACATCTACAAAAATACAGCTAAGAAAAGACAAAGGACAGTGTTGCTCCGCAATGTATTTTATAATCACTGTTTAAAACATTATTGAACTCCACGCCAGGTAACACTTTACCTGATGTTCGTCACTTTTTGCCTTTGTGAATATGTGTAGGTCTGAAGTGTGCTGTAAGGCAGCAGCTAATAAAGCATCTCTACCTACAAACACCTTACTAAATATATTGAGGTATTTCCTCACACAGACACAGAGTAATCTGTTGTTTTAGACGAGCACAGACCAAAATGTTACCCCACGTGAGCGTGTATAATATTTCAGTGACAGAACTGTATTATCTCAGTAGAGTTCGTGGCATAGTGGTTGTGTTTGTGGAATGAGACTTTTGGCCTCGTGAATTTTGTTCGCGTAAGATCGAGTCTGTGTTTTTGTTCGTCTTTGCATATATTTTTGTAGATGTCTGTGATCCTATGATTCCTTCACCGGAGTTATTCTTCCTGTAGTAGACTCTAACTGAGACACGACTTGAAAACTCCTCCTGCACTGTGTTCCCACGGCTCCACGTAAACCGTCTAAAGGTGTACTTTAACCGAGTTCTGTGGGTTAGATGGTCACCGTTATAAAGTATTTACCTGTCACAGAGTGAGGTGTAGTAGTGTGCTGCAGTTCAGAGGTTAATAAGGCCGTAGTTTGGAGGAAACTTTCGCTAAACATGGTCCAGTATTTCCTGATATGAACTCAAGGAAACCAGTTGTTTCAGGTGAACACAGACTAACATGTTCCCTGGCTGTGACCTGGATGATGACGTAGTTGATTGATACCTGTCAGAATCACTGAATCAAAGTGAGCTTCGTGGCTCACGAGCTTATGTAGCGGTCTCTTGACATAATCACATATTGCTCTCGTGGGAACGAATCCAACTCCGTTTAAGTTTGAAAATACTTTATTTTTACATATTTAATGACTTTCGTGGGTAGCTGTGATGCACTGCTCACTGATCCGACCATTGTTGCTGCAGTAGATGTGAGATGAGACCCAAGAACTTCTGTTAATATGTTTGTAAATGTGTGGCGAATCTTGTGTCTGAAGCAGAACACAGCGCCTGTCTGTAAGTAAATACAACACAGCTGGATCGAGAAACAGGTACGTTTTGCGTAACATATCTGTCTATTTTCTGTCTTATTGGTGCTTTTAAGGTTACACTTGTCGTTCGTTCTTCCAGTGTTTTTTTCCCCTAACCGTTGTAGACGGCGGTATCAGACATTAACACCTAACACGCTGTGTGCTCGTCATAAGTGACTGACTTTATTACCGCCCGGCTCATAATAACAGTTACCTCAGTAAACTGCTTCCTGATGCTGCTTTCTGGTACCAGCGACAGTGATAAATAAAACATGATCAAACCCTAAGGGTTGAAGATCAGTGAAAATATGGCCCCTTTTATGCTTTTAGTTTCTCTTTACTTAACTTAAAGGAGGAATGACCCTCAACAATCCACACACACGCCTCCTGATTTGTTCTGATAGTATATCTAATGAAAAAGTTCGTTTATTTATTTATAAACAGGCCGATAACTATGAAATTGGGATAACTGTCACTAAAGCCGGGCGGTAATAAAGTCAGTCACTTATGACGAGCACACAGCGTGTTAGGTGTTAATGTCTGATACCGCCGTCTAAAACGGTTAGGGGAAAAAAACACTGGAAGAACGAACGACAAGTGTAACCTTAAAAGCACCAATAAGACAGAAAATAGACAGGTATGTTACGCAAAACGTACCTGTTTCTCGATGTTGATATGTCTCCCTTCGCGGCAACAGCTTGTTGGGGCGGAAGTTGTCACACCGTCTCTCTGAGTGAGACTGACCAATCAGGAGGCTTCTTGCATCTCTCAGGGGAGGTCCCGCCCATGACAGTTATGTAGAAACGCAAATGCAAAAACTGGAAACGCAAAAACTGGAAACGCAAACGCAAAAACTGGAAACGCAAACGCAAAAACTGGAAACGCAAACAAATCTGTGGTTCGTGAGAATAATAATTTTGTTTGTAACAAAAAAAGAGTGGATTTATAAGGATACATTTTTAATCACAAATATATTTCCTTTATTCATAGCATTATTTCATATTTTTCAAATCATAATTTTGTTTGCAAAATTGTTTTTTGTTCTCAAATCCATTATTTTTGATTGCATATTAAAGACACAATATTATCTCCATACTCGTCCGGGATTATTATTCACAGCAAAGGACTCTGAACTCCGGGAGAAACAAGGTCACGTCGCGTCTGTGTGGGAAAGCTAACGACAGCAGGCTAACAAAGCTAATGGTTAGCAACAGGTAGCTGTTGAAGTTTTAGATCACTGACCTGTTAGAAGATCCAACAACGCCCAAGCTTCAGACTTGGATTGAAACCGTCCTGCAGGTTTCCAGGACCAGCAAAACACTGGGGGTCGAATAACTGAACTGAACGACCTGTGTCTGGACTTTTTGGGTCCTTGTTCTGATGAGTTCATGTTTTAGACCTTAATGAACTGATGTCTCTGTAAATAAGGCTTCAGCAGGACTAAAGTCTGTAGACCAGATACTGAAACCCAGAGCAGAAATGTAGGATGTGTGTGAGCAGTCCATCTACCACTGAAGGTACAGCTCTTTGTTATTGTTCTGGAAAGACCTCTTTATCACTGTATGTGCCTGACCGATCAGAGCAAGAGTACCCTACTGCAGGCAAGATGGCGCCGCCACAACATCCACACCGGAAGTCCATACCGGAAGTCCATACCGGAAGTTACAAAGCTAAAAACGTTGCAATAACACCCACACCGGAAGTCAATACCGAAAGTTACAAAAATAAAAGCCTTGAAAAACAGGAACGTGAACGCAAAATAAAAGCCTTCAAAAACACGTAGGTTTACGCGTAATTCTATGAACTTTTTTGCACTTACATTTTAATCGTATCAGTATTATTGACTAGTTGATTGACTCCAAAAGTGTATAGGCTGTTGAGAATTTACTGTTTTGAGAAGTTACTTAGAAGCCTGCACGAATCACTAAGTTATAGTGTTAACGTCTCAGCCATGCACAGCCTTTTGTTCCGAGTGTGTGTTGAAATACTTAAAGCTGATTATGATGCTGCCGTGATGACATCTGCATATGCCTCTCTTGTTTTGTCTGGGTCATATGTTATTTTATGTTGTGTTAGCCTGACTGTACCTCAGTACAGTTTGCTGTAGTGTTTGTTCCAAATGACCTTGCATGCTGTCTGCCTATGTGATCACATGTATAGATTAATGAATGAATGAAATACAGATCCAGAGTAGATCCACAGTCACGAGAGAAGAGCAGAATGTTATCTATGGTGCAGGGGCGAGTGGAGGAGGAAAATGTAGAGGTGTGTGGTGACTGTTTCTTTTTTAACATAATTTGTAACACGTTACAATGACACAGTGACAGGGGTGTTCATTAACCACAAGAACAAACGGAGGGAATGGTTTCTCCTTCTATTTTGAGACATTAGATGGGCGTAAACACTCTGAGCTTGTCAAACAGTTTTATTCAGATTGAATGCTTGATGCATGTACACCAATGTCTTAACAAGATCACTTTATTTGGCGTCCATGAAAACATTGAAGTTGGAACCTTCAATTAGAATGACTAGAAAAACTGCAAATGTATACATAGCTACTGTTTCTTTCCATCCAACCCCTACTTGAAATGTAGAATTATACTTTATTTTATGTTCTTTTAATGTTATATGTATGATGTCTTAACCCTTTTGTATTGATAATGTTGTACTTGAAAAAGAACAATGCACTTTTGCTATTACAAACTCCAAATCAACATAAAATATTAAGACTAAAATATTTCAACTTGAGGCACCACTGTCAGCCACTGATGATAGATGTACAGTACACATTTCTGGGGAGCCTCTGTTGTTTTTGTGGTGAATATAGATCTCTGTGTACAGCTTGAGTGTATTTTCCCTCTTACTTACAGTCTTTTCCTTCTCATCCCCTCCCCCCACACACACTAACACTCTACATTATTCTGTTCTTCATACACAGCGGGATCTCTCTCACTCACTCTCTCTATCACAATTAGCTTTCTGCTAATTGATTTAGCAGCGACAGACTAATGCAATCAATACGCTACACGAAGAAGAAACTTCCAGTTCGAAGCATCCGGCATTGGGTAGAGAGGGGGTTAAAGAATCACTTCCGGTATGGACTTCCGGTATGGACTTCCGGTATGGACTTCCGGTATGGACTTCCGGTGTGGACTTCCGGTGTGGACTTCCGGTGTGGACTTCCGGTGTGGATGTTGTGGCGGCGCCATCTTGCCTGCAGTAGGGTGCCTCTCGATCAGAGTGACCAAAGGAATGAATGTGACTTCACTGTAATATGAAGCTTCTATTTATGTGTTTATTTATTTTTGTATTTATGTAAATCAAATGAAAATATATTGATTACAAAACTATGATTTCTGTTTTCTTTGGTTCTTTGTGGGACATGTAAGAGGTAACGGTTCAGAGTAAAGACCTTCAGACTGTCCACCTCTTTAAAGAAGAGTATTTGAAGCCAAGTGACTTGTTGAATAACAGCAAGGGGGCATTATTTGGTATAATCTAACCTCATGAAGTCAAATAAAACTCTTAAAACCTACAGTTTACTTTAACTCAGATTCAGCCACACTCGATGCTGTGAAAATATGACAATTCCCCACTTTAGGCATGAGACACGCATCTCATGGAGTGGAAGTAGACTAACTTTACCACGAGGTAGGCGGCCTAATATTTAAAAATATTGGCGTGTAAGCTTCTAGCTTACCTAACCTTTGATACTGAGTAATTTATGAAAGTAATTTATGAAACTTTTATAAAAAACGCTAGTAACCCGTAGGAGTCATACTGACAGACTATGGTTGGGATATATGTATCGCTTTATGAAGCTTTTATTTTGGTACTTCCGCCGGGCGGCAGTGTGAATTTGTATTGGGCGCTGTTGGTACCAAAATAAAAGCTTCATAAAGTGATACAGATATCCTAACTATAGTCTGTCAGTATGACTCTTACGGGTTACTAGCCGGACTACCCGCTGTAAAAATGCTGCATATGCCGTGTTGGAGGATATAAAGGGATTTCTCAGCGCTCAACCAGTCTATGGTACGAACAAGCTAAGTTGCTATTGCTAAGTCTGTACTCTTTCTGAAGCTTTTATTTTGGTATTTCCGCTAGGCGGTAGTGTGAATTTGCATATCAGCTAAATATTTGAGAGGCACCCAAGCGGCAAACTCCGGTCTCAAACGATGAAGCCAATGCGGAAGTGATATAAACTGCAATACATCGAAAATCCTCTTGAGGCTGGCTGCAGAAACACCGGAAACCACATAGATATGAATGGGAAAAAGACGATCTTTGCAGCATTAATAAACATGTTTACAGCCTGGTTCAAAAAACGGCTTAGCCCTACAACGCTAATCTCTCTAATGGCATACACTGTACGGGGGGTGAATTTTTTTCTAACGTGATGGTTAAGAAGATATTAAGATTACGAGTTTTGCCCAAATAAGGACATGACTGACGTGACTCCCGGCCGGGAACACACAGTCATTGGCTAAGAGACTCACACTACGTCACACTCTGCCTAGTTGAGTTCCGCATTACCAATATGGCTGCCGCCGTCGATTTGCTTCAAAACAGCTCTCAGGAACAGATGGGTGACGTCACGGATACTACGTCCATATTTTTTACAGTCTATGGAGGCACCCTACTGCAGGCAAGATGGCGCCGCCACAACATCCACACCGGAAGTCCATACCGGAAGTCCATACCGGAAGTGATTCTTTAACCCCCTCTCTACCCAATGCCGGATGCTTCGAACTGGAAGTTTCTTCTTCGTGTAGCGTATTGATTGCATTAGTCTGTCGCTGCTAAATCAATTAGCAGAAAGCTAATTGTGATAGAGAGAGTGAGTGAGAGAGATCCCGCTGTGTATGAAGAACAGAATAATGTAGAGTGTTAGTGTGTGTGGGGGAGGGGATGAGAAGGAAAAGACTGTAAGTAAGAGGGAAAATACACTCAAGCTGTACACAGAGATCTATATTCACCACAAAAACAACAGAGGCTCCCCAGAAATGTGTACTGTACATCTATCATCAGTGGCTGACAGTGGTGCCTCAAGTTGAAATATTTTAGTCCTAATATTTTATGTTGATTTGGAGTTTGTAATAGCAAAAGTGCATTGTTCTTTTTCAAGTACAACATTATCAATACAAAAGGGTTAAGACATCATACATATAACATTAAAAGAACATAAAATAAAGTATAATTCACATTTCAAGTAGGGGTTGGATGGAAAGAAACAGTAGCTATGTATACATTTGCAGTTTTTCTAGTCATTCTAATTGAAGGTTCCAACTTCAATGTTTTCATGGACGCCAAATAAAGTGATCTTGTTAAGACATTGGTGTACATGCATCAAGCATTCAATCTGAATAAAACTGTTTGACAAGCTCAGAGTGTTTACGCCCATCTAATGTCTCAAAATAGAAGGAGAAACCATTCCCTCCGTTTGTTCTTGTGGTTAATGAACACCCCTGTCACTGTGTCATTGGAACGTGTTACAAATTATGTTAAAAAAGAAACAGTCACCACACACCTCTACATTTTCCTCCTCCACTCGCCCCTGCACCATAGATAACATTCTGCTCTTCTCTCGTGACTGTGGATCTACTCTGGATCTGTATTTAATTCATTCATTAATCTATACATGTGATCACATAGGCAGACAGCATGCAAGGTCATTTGGAACAAACACTACAGCAAACTGTACTGAGGTACAGTCAGGCTAACACAACATAAAATAACATATGACCCAGACAAAACAAGAGAGGCATATGCAGATGTCATCACGGCAGCATCATAATCAGCTTTAAGTATTTCAACACACACTCGGAACAAAAGGCTGTGCATGGCTGAGACGTTAACACTATAACTTAGTGATTCGTGCAGGCTTCTAAGTAACTTGAATTCTCAACAGCCTATACACTTTTGGAGTCAATCAACTAGTCAATAATACTGATACGATTAAAATGTAAGTGCAAAAAAGTTCATAGAATTACGCGTAAACCTACGTGTTTTTGAAGGCTTTTATTTTGCGTTCACGTTCCTGTTTTTCAAGGCTTTTATTTTTGTAACTTCCGGTATGTACTTCCGGTGTGGGTGTTATTGCAACGTTTTTAGCTTTGTAACTTCCGGTATGGACTTCCGGTATGGACTTCCGGTGTGGATGTTGTGGCGGCGCCATCTTGCCTGCAGTAGGGTACTCTTGGAGCAGTCACGTGGTACAGCCGGGCAGAGGCTTCATTTTCGAACCAAGCTCATACGCGCGCTTCGGCGCTTCGTCACTTCTTGTGACGTCACTACTGGATACTGGATTCCTATTGGCGGGGGGGAAAAGGTGCGGGAAAATGTTCTGATCGAGGATCACTGGAGGACTACTCTCAGGCTATCCTCTCACCATGTGGACCATTAAAAACGCTCCTAACCAGGTAAAAACCTCTCATAAAACCTCGTTTTTTGTTGAAAGTAAGGGGTTGATTTATTATGAATGTACATATGTGTTTTTTTTAAATAATTTTACAATTCAGTGAGGAATTCTTTTAGGGAATCATATATTTGAAGTGATCTTGGTCCTTTCATTATTTTCAATGATTTGTAGGTACTTTTGTAATTCATTTTTAAAACAAAAAAGAAATTCGGGGGGAGATTTCATAGTTCTGTTTTTAGAGGAACAGAATTATGTTACAGCAGACTTCATCACTTTATTCTTTAATATCAAACTGAAAGCTATGTCATTTGTTGAAAAGGAAATTGGAATGGATTTAATTTGTACTTTTATACATTCATGGTTATCAAGTCCAGAAGGTTTTCACAGTTTGGCACATAGACTGTAAATAAAACATTTGGCTTGGCATGAGAAGAAAACATGGTCGACTTCACTTCAAATTCAAAGTGTGCACAGAGTAATTCTTTAGAAGGATACATATTGATAAATTTTGATACATATTGTTCATCATTTTAAAGTGTGGATCTTTTGCTTTGGCTGGTATAGGGAATGTGAGATACATCGTTCTTAACGTGGCCGGTGGTCACAAATAGCTCTTGTTCTTAAATGTTGAATAACTTTTGAACCGCTGATCAGGAAGCTTTAAAAACTCAGATACCGGACATGGTCAGCTTTCCACAGCGGCTGCGTGATGACCGTGATGACGCCATCACATTTAGCAACGTTGATTCGTCAGGCTTAGTCGAGTCCAGTCCGAGAATGTAATCCGATCCCTCTGGCGCGGAACTTAGAAGCAAGAGTATTTTTTTACAGTCTATGAGAGTGAAAGGCAGAGTCCACGAAGAGGAGCTTGATCTTCTATTAGTTATGGGTTTCAAAGAGTTTCTGATCCTCTTCCTGGGGATGTCTACGAGTGTTGTTGGTAAGTGTTCACCGATGAATAGTGTTTGTCGCTCGTGTGTGTAATTTGTGGTTATTACCTCGGTACAGGTACAGGTACAAGTAAAGATAAATCAGATAAATACAGGGTTCCCACGCGTCCTGGAAAAACTGGAAATTGGGAGAAAAAGTAAATTGTCCTGGAAA
Organism: Notolabrus celidotus; assembly: GCF_009762535.1. NCBI lineage: Eukaryota > Metazoa > Chordata > Actinopteri > Labriformes > Labridae > Notolabrus > Notolabrus celidotus. Next base: position 37,861,476 of record NC_048278.1, read on the forward strand.
ATGATTCCAACATGACTGCATGCGATCTAACAAGGTTAAAAAAACACATCCCCATTCAACATTGGTGGCCATTTTTGTCTTTCAGATCTATTTAGGTCATTAATGCACTGATCCTCTGATTATTATTATTATTTATCTATTTCAGTAAAGCAGCTTCCAGAGTCCTTTACTGGCTCTTTTGTTTTTTACTTGGCTCATTATATACTTTTTGAGAAAAGAGGAAGCTGAGATAGTTGGCCATCATTGTTACTTGGTTGCACTAATAAAGTGCTGTACATCTGTAGTTGTATTATTCTGTAATCAATTTTCCTTAATTTTTAAGCATGTAAGAGATGAGTTCATGGATAGCCATAGACTGCACGTCTTCAATGTAGACTTCCACTGAGAGGAACATATTAGACTATTTAGGAACTAAATTAGGAACTCAATTTGGACTGTCATACCAGCTTGATCATCACTGAAAATGTTCTGGAAAATGATCTCTGGAAAAGAGTGGGAACCCTGTAAATACCCGTAAAATATGATATAATAATATAGAATAAAATAAGGATTATGCTAAAACAATGGTAATAATTCAGTCTAGGGCTAAAATGAAATGACTCCAAGTTAAAAGCCAGATTAAAAAGGTAAGTCTTGAGTTTTTGTTTTTGAGTGCCTATTAAAAGTGCTGTCTAAATCTTTTCCAATATAATGGTAGGGTAAACACTTGTAAAGGATGAAATCATTTTTTAACTGTTTAGCCGTTAAAACTTTACAACAGCATGGCTCTGTAGTAGAAGAGTCCAGGTGCTGAACTGGCCTGCCTGCAGCCCTGACTCGTCCCCCATTGAAAACATTTGGAGAGTCATGAAACTACAAATACGACAAAGGAGACTCTGAACTGTTGAGCAGCTGAACGTGTGAATGGTGGTTCTCCCCTGAAGTCTGCCTCATGCAAGCGGCAAACTCCGGTCTCAAACGATGAAGCCAATGCGGAAGTGATATAAACTGCAGTACATCGAAAATCCTCTTGAGGCTGGCTGCAGAAACACCAGAAACCACATAGATATGAATGGGGAAAAAGACGATCTTTGCAGCATTAATAAACATGTTTTCAGCCTGGTTCAAAAAACGGCTTGGCCCTATGAAGCTAATCTCTCTATCGGCACACACTGTACGGGGGGTGAATTTTTTTCTACCGTGACGGTTCAGAAGATATTAAGATTATGAGTTTTGCCCAAATAAGGACATGACTGACGTGACTCCCGGTCGGGAACACACAGCCATTGGCTAAGAGACTCACACTATGTCACACTCTGCCTGGTTGAGTTCCGCATTACCAATATGGCTGCCGCCGTCGATTTGCTTCAAAACAGCTCTCAGGAACAGATGGGTGACGTCACGGATACTACGTCCATATTTTATACAGTCTATGGCCTCATGGTGTGTTTGTGTTTTTGTTTCTACAGGAGCCTCTCAGGTCACCTGTCCGAATCAAACAATGGCAGCTGTGGAAGGTGATAATAACGTCACTCTGACAATGGAAGTGGATCCTTCAGTGGACTTGATGAAGGGAAGAGTGGATGTGAAGAGGGATGATCTGAAGAACGTGACAGTCCACTCTTTTCGACATGGACGGGACCATTTGGATATACAGAGTCCTCAATATAAAAACAGAACGACTTTCTTCTGTTACCTCAAGGGCAAACGAGTCGTGGGCGTGATCCTCTCCAACGTAACACTGAATGACGGTGGACTGTACAGCTTCTATGTCCCAGGACTTGGAGCTCCTTGTACCATCAACCTCACTGTCGGTAAGCGTGCTTTGATTGGTCCACTCATGGTCCGTGTATTTCATCTCCTCCTCTCTCTTCTTCATGTAATCATGTCTGTATGATAAACAGCAACATGTATCAGCTGTAGATTAACAGAACACGCTCTGAATCTCTGTGGAAAAGGAAACAGAGATCGTAGCGGGGCCGGAAGCAGGTGGCCGGCTATCAGAGAGACCACACTGCCCTCAGGGGTTTCAGGGGGACACAGTGGTCACCTGCAGTGACAGGCGCTCTCAGTCAGCTCACGGCACTCTTTGATGACGAGGATTTGATCCAAACTTACTAAATGTGTCTGATGTTTCACCAAACTGGATTAAATCAAGCTGTAGACGCCGAACATCAAATATTAAACAGACGTCCCCCGGTTGTGTCTTTGTCACTAACACACACCGGGGGGTAAAAATCCTCAATGAAGAGAAGACTAGTTCATAAAGCACACCTGCTGCAGGTAGAGACCAAGCTAACACTGCGCCCCTCAAATAATAACTCTGCCATGCGATACAGAGAGCAGAGGAGCATAATGACATCCTGTCATGTAAATAAGATAAATAATATAAGGATATTTAGTCTGTTTAATAAAAAGAACAAGTTTAAGATCTGATCTATAAGAGAGGTAACCCTGAATTACTTATGCTGTGATCTGGCGCTATATAGAAACATAGCGCCCCCTGTTTAATGGTGGGGGAAACACTGCGATAAGTTCCATTCTAGTCAGTGCTCATGTTCACACAAGGAGCGCTGCAGCGCGTCTCGGCTCTCTCAGGAGCGTCCCCCCACGCCACTCTGCATCAATCTGCACAGAAAAGTTCGACCTGGACAGGAAGTGAGGCACGAGGATCACATGCAACATCCGCTCAATATCAAAATAAATCATCATATATGGACTCACGACCGTTTAAAGAATAGATCAGAGATTCTGCAGTGAATGAAGTGATATCTGTCTCTGTTGTCTTTGTTTTATATTTCATTTCAAGAGTACCTGAAGATTTGTGTGTTTTATTTGAAACAGCTGCCAAGACTGAAGGTCCAGCGAAGGATGCCGGTAAGTTCTTCTTCTTCTCCTGTTAAAAACTTGTCTTTGATAAAGTGAAGGAACACGAGACGGAGGACAAACACGTTAGAGCTGCATCACCTCTGAGCTTGACGTCCTCTTCAGTTCATCTCTGTCTGCTTTCCTTTCAGGTGATCCTGAAAACTTCCCTCCCTGGGCAATTGCTCTTGTCTGTGTGATCCCTCTTCTTGTTGCTGCTGGTGTCTTACTTTGCTGTTGGAGATCAGGACGATTCAGTAAGTCCCAAAGTCCCCTCAGAAGTTAAAATAACATTGAAGGTAATCATGATCTAACTGACCTGATGAAGCGGTTTCCTGGTGATGATTCACCTCCTCACTTGGTGTGCCTGTGGCGCCCCCTGCTGGCTCAACTGTGGCATAACCACGATGTTTCAAAATGAAGCAGCTTGGTTTCTATAAATGTGATTTTCTGAGTTTGATTCTCACAAATGTGTGATTTCAATCTCAGTAAATGACTCCTCTCCTCCAGCTGTGTTTCTTTAAGAACATGAGTTTTGCATAATTAAAGGCACAGCTGATTTGAATTGACAGTAGTTGAACACTGTAGCTGTTGATGAAGTTAGGTTGAGTCAGCATTTCTAATACGGTGATAATCTGCTGTCTCTCCGAGGCCGTCACCAGGTGAACGGAACAGATGATTGGTGTTCATGTTCAGTACATCATTTGGTGGGAGGGGCTTAGCAGAGGGAGGGGGCAGGTTTTTCCATCAGATAGTTCAGTCTGCTTACTGTCACTTTAATTCAGTGTCTGTTGTCTTACAGAGAACTGTGGAGGGAGTGGGGCGGACCAAGACATTGAGATGGAACCCACTTCAACAACAGGAGGGGAAGGAGTCGTACAAAATGGTTATGCTCCAGTCAGTGCTCAGGATTGAAGGTATTCTAGTTAATTCATATTTATCTAGAATATGATGATATAACAGAGGAGCCCCGTCCCTATGATACCACATGTTTGAAAAATAAGGTTTAATACAGGATTTTATTTGGACAAACGCAGGATCTCCATTAGCATCACTGAGTGCAATGCATGATGGGAAGTCATGCTTGAGAAGTGACTGAGGCTGTTTTCAAACCGCCTACTATCCTAGCAGTACGGACTGATTTGGTCTAAATTCAGTATGCAGCATGTAAACAAGAGCAAAATCTGCAGTATGCCAAAACTCCTCTGATGTCGTACTGATTCAGGAACACTTCACAGTATGCATCGGACCAGTCTGCCTCACGTACTGTCCCACAATGCACAGTGCATTTTTTTCTTATTTTTTGAAGGGGGAACTCAGTTTTTAGGTGCTGTGTAAATTATTAAATTCCATATAAACCACTTCCTCACTTTTTAAACCATGAGTGGATGCTAAAGAAGCAGTTTCTCTATCAGCTTGGTCGTTGTTTACTTCCACATTCTGAAACCAGAAATCCAGCTACGCCTGACCCAACATTCTGCAGACCAGATCCAACAGAACAGACAGACTACAGACTAAATTCAAACGCAGAATGTAGCAGACCGTTTCAAAACAGCCTCAGTTTCACACTACTTTTCTCAATGCATTGATGGAAACAATGACTTGAAAAATGTATGTGCAATCTATTTTGTGTAAAGCACTTTGAATGCCAGCCCTGACTGTGGATCAGCGGTCTGTTTCTTTCTTCCCTACATTGACTTCCAGTTAGGTTTAGGGTTCATTTTAAGGTTTTGTATATGCGTATAGAGCTCTGTGTGGTCAGTCTCCTGAATATATCGCCGACCTGCTCCACCCCTACCTCACCAGTAGGTCACTCAGGTCTTCTGATCAGGGCTTGCTGGTTGTCCCTCGAGCTCGTCTAAGGACCAAAGGTGACCGTGCTTTTGAAGTGGTGGCACCAACATGGTGAAACGCTCTTCCTGTAAATATTCGTTCAGCTGTCTCTGTTGTCGCCTTTAAAAAAACTCTTAAAGACACATTTATTTAAACATGCCTTTGTAGCACCTGTAAAAATATGTTTTTGTATATTAACCTTCCTTTAAAGGTGTTCCGGGCACGTCCAACTGGGAGAAGGCCCCGAGGTAGACCCAGAACGCGGTGGAGGGATTGTATCTCCCGCCTGGTCTGGGATCACCCCAGGATTCCCCAGGAGGAGCTGGAAAGTGTGGCTGTGGAGAGGGATGTCTGGGTCAATTTGCTTGGACTGCCATTCCCGCGACCCGACCCTGGATAAGCGGAAGACAATGGATGGATGTACTTTATATTTATACTCAGTAATCTTTATGTACTGTAATGAAAATCAGTGTTCTGTGTTTTAGGGTTAGGGTTAGTGACCAGTTAGGTTGTACTGGGCTGTCCAGTAGGTTGCAGCATATGTAGTCTAGATGGTGTAACAATTTGGGGGCTCGTCCGGGATTATTATTCACAGCAAAGGACTCTGAACTCCGGGAGAAACACGGTAAACGTCGCGTCTGTGTGGGAAAGCTAACGACAGCAGGCTAACAAAGCTAATGGTTAGCAACAGGTAGCTGTTGAAGTTTTAGATCACTGACCTGTTAGAAGATCCAACAACGCCCAAGCTTCAGACTTGGATTGAAACCGTCCTGCAGGTTTCCAGGACCAGCAAAACACTGGGGGCCGAATAACTGAACTGAACGACCTGTGTCTGGGCTTTTTGGGTCCTTGTTCTGATGACTTCATGTTTTAGACCTTAATGAACTGATGTCTCTGTAAATAAGGCTTCAGCAGGACTAAAGTCTGTAGACCAGATACTGAAACCCAGAGCAGAAATGTAGGATGTGTGTGAGCACATCCTATCTCTTTATCACTGTATGTGCCTGACCGATCAAAGTGACCAAAGGAATGAATGTGACTTCACTGTAATATGAAGCTTCTATTTATGTGTTTATTTATTTTTGTATTTATGTAAATCAAATGGAAATATATTGATTACAAAACTATGATTTCTGTTTTCTTTGGTTGTTTGTGGGACATGTAAGAGGTAACGGTTCAGAGTAAAGACCTTCAGACTGTCCACCTCTTTAAAGAAGAGTATTTGAAGCCAAGTGACTTGTTGAATAACAGCAAGGGGGCATTATTTGGTATAATCTAACCTCATGAAGTCAAATAAAACTCTAAAAACCTACAGTTTACTTTAACTCAGATTCAGCCACACTCGATGCTGTGAAAATATGACAATTCCCCACTTTAGGCATGAGACACGCATCTCATGGAGTGGAAGTAGACTAACTTTACCACGAGGTAGGCGGCCTAATATTCAAAAATATTGGCGTGTAAGCTTCTAGCTTACCTAACCTTTGATGCTGAGTAATTTATGAAAGTAATTTATGAAACTTTTATAAAAACGCTAGTAACCCGTAGGAGTCATACTGACAGACTATAGTTAGGATATCTGTATCGCTTTATGAAGCTTTTATTTTGGTACTTCCGCCGGGCGGCAGTGTGAATTTGTATTGGGCGCTGTTAGTACCAAAATAAAAGCTTCATAAAGTGATACAGATATCCTAACTATAGTCTGTCAGTATGACTCTTACGGGTTACTAGCCGGACTACCCGCTGTAAAAATGCTGCATAGGCTGTTTTTGAGGATATAAAGGGATTTCTCAGAGACAGGACTAACCCAGTCTATGGTACGAACAAGCTAAGTTGCTATTGCTAAGTCTGTAGCTCTTTCTGAAGCTTTTATTTTGGTATTTCCGCTAGGCGGTAGTGTGAATTTGCATATCAGCTAAATATTTAGGATCGGAGAGCAACATTTAGATTTAACATTTAACATTTAGATTTAGATTTAGATTTAGATTTGGATTTAGATTTAGCATTTAGATTTAGATTTAGATTTAGATTTACATTTAACATTTATATTTATATTTAGCATTTGGATTTAACAATTATTTCAACTTAATATATTTTTCACAACAAAATGAAATGTGAAGAAGATCACAAATATTCCTCTAAATGTGATAAAAAAAAAAGTGACTTTAAAAAATTCACTCTACATTTTTATGATGTGTTGGAGCTACATGTGGAGAAATGTTGATGTTATTTTCGGTGAGCACAACTTTACAAACGGCGCCCCGTAATGAAAAACACCAACATTAGAGTTCCCGGGAAAATAAAACACCGCCAAAACAGTCCTGTTGAAACTCCCGCCACAGACCCGTTCCCGGCCTCCCAACAGTGACGTCACATCCTGCGACATCAGCCAATGAACGTAGAGCAAACTGTTCTGATGGCGCGGAACGGACCAATCAGAGAGCAGCAGCGGGAAACAGCTGATCGAACAGGAGGAAGATTTGGCGCTAGATTGAAGACATTACACTCCTCTGTGAACAGCCTGCAGGATCCACATCAGAAGAAGAAGAAGAGAGTCTGAAGGACCAGAGAGCTCAGAGAAACCCTCTAACTCTCAGCTGAGGACACTTCTCTTCACCTTCACCAAGGTAACTCTTTAAATCCTCTTTACTTCCTGTCTCTGTGGAGAAACTCTGAAACATGTTCTTCTTCTTCGTCTCTTTGAGAGTCTTTGTTTTGTTAGGTCGTCGTCTCAAACTCACAGATCTGATCCTTTCTCACTGAAACATCTAAAACTGTTTCTTTAGATGGATCCTGATGGACCCAGTCTGTGTTTTAGTCTTTAATCCAGACCTGTTCATGTTTAAACCGGTTCGGTTTCACCCCTCCATCTGGAGCTCAGATCTGTTGGCGCCATTTAATGATCTCACTATTGTTTGCTCTGCTGGATTCTCCTCCAAAGATCCCCTCAGCCTTACATTTACAGAGTTTAAATTAATATACAAGTTAAAAGAAGAAGATGATAGACTTTAAATCATATATTTACTGTGTTGGATTCTTTATATTGTATTTCCTGATGTGAGAAGATGACTCTACAATATGTGAGAGGGGGAGTAATCGAGTTTGTGGTGCTTACATTACAAAGAAGACAACATTAAAGCACATCAACAATCTGATCTGAACATCTTCAGAGTAAATAAATACTTTGTTGTATAGCCAATTAAAGCAAATCTGAACAGTTTTCTGCTCAAATATGACATTTTACAAGACTTTTGTTGGCATAAGAATTTAAAAACATGTATAGATAGTTTATTTATACGTGCATAGGAAGAATAAAACAAATGGAACCAGATAAAATGTAAAATAATGTAAGGTTTTACGATTTAAAGTAAGTCTAGTGTGTTTTATGAAGCTTGAGGCGACATTTCAACTTCTTATCGTCAATAATAAACATAAAAGATTAACGTTATCACATTTAATATTACGATTAGTTTTGTAAACATGCAGAGCGTTCTAACGTATTGGTTCCCAGGTATATCGTCCATGTTAAAGGCTCTGTGAGGAGTTTAGAAATGGCTGAGAAACAGACTGAAAATGATACTGATGCCTCTTTATAACCTTCAATAGCTGACACCTTCTCTGTTGTCATTTTTAATGCCTGAAACCGCCCTGGGGGGGTAGGTGTCAGACCAGAGGATGGACATCTTTTCATGGAAAATAATCACATTGCCTGATAAAGTTGACTGTTGAACAGAACAGGATGAGGCTTTTGTTGAAAACACTACTTTTGCATGTATAGGACAAGAGATAAGAGGTATCACTTTGTCCACAAGGGGGCGCCAGAATCAATACAAAACAAAAGTTCCTCACAGCACCTTTAAAGAACAAGGGCTGGGGTCGTAAGGTACACTACCGGTCAAAAGTTTTAGAACATCCCCATTTTTTAACGTTTTTTTTATTGAAAATGACGCAGTTCAATGTCTTATTTGAGCTCGAAAATGAAAACACCGAACAAATAGAATCAAAACTAGATCATGGAATCAATTCATAAACCAAAATGTACTCTAAACGTTTGACTCATCGAAGGAGTCACCTGTGGCACCTTTTTCTGGCTATTTATTTTAGAAGAAGAACGTAGAAGAACACACTTTATTAATCCCCAGGGGGAAATTCAATTTTATTAAGCAACACATTACTTCCTGGAGTACAACACAGTTCAAATATTGCTCACGAGGGTGCGGTACCACAGTGTGTTCCAGCACTACCTTTATGCAGACAGAGGGGGTTGGAAGTAATCAAGGACAGTTGGGACACCTGTAAGAATTGGTAGCACCAACTTTCAAGGCTTGGCTAATCTCATTTGCTGCAGAACAGCAACCTATTTCTTGTTCCCCGAAAAACGCCTTTTCATATAATTCTGAAATATACATTGATTTTTCAGTTTTGTGTGATCTTACCTTTTTTTTTTTAAACTTCTGACAGTTCACCACTAACCGCTGTACCATTTCAAGCTATTCAATGGATGTGAACTGCTTGGATTTCAATAACAAAGTGGGAAAATTGGGGTGTTCTAAATCTTTCGACCGGTAGTGTAGCTCGTAGTACGATAAGATACCCAATCACAAGGGAACTCAGTTAAAGGTACAGTGTGTAGCTTTTAGAGGCGCTGTACCTTTAAGAGAGCCGAGTTATCTTCATATTTAAAGACAGGTTTGATAACTGATAATCTAACGCTCTTCATATTAAGAGACACATCATGGTTTCCCATGTGTCCGGCTCCTCCGACAGTATCAATCAATCTTTATTTGTATCGCGCCAAATCACAACAAACGTTATCTCAAGACGCTTTTACAAACATAGGAGGTCTAGACCACTCTATGTCAAATTATGAACAGAGACCCAACACCAAGACAGGGTAAGACTCAGTCTGACCCCACTTTAATCCATCATGAGCATTACACCTCACAGTATTTAGCTAGTTACAGTGGAGAGGAAAAACTTCCTTTAACAGGCAGAAACCTCCAGCAGGACCAGACTCATGTTAGACAGCCATCTACTGAGACCGTGTTGGAGAGAGGGAGATGAAGAGAGAGATGATAGTGATGAGACGAGTAGTAGAAGCTGTTGCCTTCGGAGTCCAGTATTAACAGATGGTCTCTGCTTCATGTTTCAGATCACAGTCATCATGCCGAGCACGCGCTCTAAGGGTCAGTCTCAGCCCACGCTGTCATACCCTCGCCGCAAATCCTGCAGGGTTTCCTCCTGCCCCAAAGAGTCCCAGCTGGACACATCTCCAGCTCCCTCGCCGTCTAAGCTCCAACCCAAACACCTCTCCCCGGCCCTGACCCGGATCACGCCGCTCTCCCCGAGACGACCCGTCGACAGGCCGACCCTGCTGTCACCGAAACTCCGGGTAGCTCAACAGCAGCTCCCCCCCTCGTCTCCGGGCCTCATGACACGGCTTCCACTCAGCCCGAGGAAACGCACAGGTGAGAGACTCGGACTTGTTTAGTCCTCACAGACTCTGAAGAACGTTTCCCAGCTGTCTTGAGATCCTGTTGACGACCTTAAAGAAAGAAAACTAACCTCAGTATCCACCGCTCCCCCTCCCTCTCTCTCTCTCCTCAGGCGATGATAACGGCTGTAACCTCGGCCCGGCTCTCCTGGGATCACCTCCCAAACAGAGCAAGTCTTCCCTGGCCTCGCCCCGAAAACTCGCCTTCGATGAGAACTCTCCCGCCTCAGCTCGTCGAAAGCTGGTCCCTCTCTCGCCCGCTGCCAAGTCGTCCCCGAGGAGGCAGGAGACGCCTGTTGGAAGCCCGACGCGTCTCCACTCTGAGAAGAAGCTGCCAGTGGCTCGCCTCTTTGCAGAAAGTGAGTTTGGAGGTTTGATTTCATCTTCTGAAATCTGAGTTAAAGCTGCAGCATTTTATTTATCAGGACCCCTCTCCTCTAAGTTTCTCCACTTCTTCTTCTTCTCCTCCAGAGTCGAGGTTTCTGAGCGTGAAGCAGGCGCTCCACACCGCCGTCCCTGAGCGCCTCCTGTCCAGGGAGGCGGAGCGGGCGTCCATTAAGTCCTTCCTGGAGGAGAAGGTGCTGCAGCGTCTCCCGGGCAGCATCTACATCTCAGGAGCTCCGGGCACCGGCAAGACGGCCTGCTTCAACTGTGTGCTGCAGGAGATGAAGGTACGTACGTGTGACTGAGTGAGACCCAGTGTGGGATCAGATCTTCATTTAATGATGTCCTCATTGATGGTTGAGGTCTAACGTGTGTGTTCTGACCCGCCAGGCCGAGCTAACGTCCGTTCAGACCGTGGTGGTGAACTGTATGACTCTCAGGAGCTCACACGCCATCTTCCCTCTGCTGGCCGACAAGCTGAAAGCACCAGGCGGGCAGAACGGACTGAAGAAGTTCCTGACAGCCCCAGGGCCCGCTGTGTGAGTACCTGACCCATGTGACATGAAGGGGTAAAAATCAGCTCCTGAAAGAGTGACAGATTCAGCATATTTATGGAAGCTTCTCTGGCCATGAAAATACCTTTTACAACATCTCTGGCTTCAGCATTGTTTAATTAAAGTTTCTCAAGTCCCAACATTATTTAGTTGAAGCTTCTCTGACCTCAATATTCAACTCCATACCCATCTACTCTGCAATAATTTATATGAACAATTCCAGTCTGGTTTCCGTCCCCTCCATAGCACTGAAACAGCACTTATCAAAATCACCAATGACCTCCTCCTTGCTGCTGACTCCAGTTCACTATCACTAGTGTGGCCTTCGACACTATTTCACACACCATTCTGCTGAACCGGCTCTCCTCCATAGACATCACTAATACACCCCTCAACTGGTTTCATTCATACCTTTCAGGCCGTACTCAGTTCATTCAACTTAAATCATTCACCTCCCGTCCAGTCCCCGTCACCACAGGTGTGCCCCAGGGCTCTCTTCTGGGGCCCCTGCTGTTCATCATCTACCTCCTCCCCCTCTGGTCACATCTTCCGTAAACATCATATTCACTTCCACTGCTACGCGGATGACACCCAGCTCTACCTCTCCACTAAACCTGACTCCTCACTTCCACCTTCTTCCCTCACTGATTGTCTCCTTGAAATAAAATCTTGGTTCACCTCAAACTTCCTCAAATTAAACAGCAATAAAACTCAACTTCTTCTAATTGGCACAAAATCTACATTAAACAAACTCCATTACTTCTCTATTCCCATCGACAACTCGCCCCTCTTCCCCTCAGGTTAAGAGTCTGGGTGTCATCCTCGACAGCGCCCTCTCCTTCACCTCCCATATCAACCACGTCACCCGCTCCGCCTACTTTCACCTCTGCAATATTAACCGTCTCCGTCCTTCACTCACTCCCCACTCCACGGCCGTTCTTGTTCACAGCCTCGTCACCTCCCGTTTGGACTATTGCAACTCCCTTCTGTTTGGCCTCCCCCACAAAACCCTCCATAAACTACAACAGGTTAAACACTCATCACACGCACCGCCTCCATCCACCACATTACACCCACCCTGCAACAGCTCCACTGGCTCCCCATCACAGACCGGATCAACTACAAAATACTTCTCCTCACCTTCAAATCCAAACACAACCTCACCCCTCCATATCTCTCTGACCTCCTCCATACTGACACACCCCTCAGATCCTCATCCTCCATCCACCTCACTGAGCCTTCAGCCGCTCTGCTCCCCAGCTCTGGAACTCTCTCCCACCTGACCTCTGTGACACTGACTCACTCCCACATTTTAAATCCAAACTCAAAACTCATCTGTTTAAACTGGATTACTCCATCTGACCACAACTCCTCTGTCCATTCACTTAACACTTTTTAAATTGTGTTTTATTTCCTGTTTGTTATTTAAACTCTGTTTTAATGTTGTAAGGTGACCTTGAGTGCCAAGAAAGGCGCCTATAAATAAAATGCATTATTATTATTATTAATAATATTATTTAATGAAGCTTCTCTGGCCACTAAACTCTCTAAATTAGCACCTCTGACCACAACAGTGTTCAATTAGAGCTTCTTCAGCCACAACATCATGTAATTGCAGCTTCTCTGGCCACAAAACAAACCTGACTCGTCCCCCCTCTGTCCTCAGGCTGCTGGTTCTGGATGAGATGGATCAGCTGGACAGCAAAGCTCAGGACGTCCTCTACACCATCTTTGAGTGGCCGTACCTTCCCAAGTCTCGCCTCTGTCTCGTCGGTAAGAGTCTCACCTGTTAGCGGAGAGACGGGAACAAACGTCTGACCGCATGTTCCTCTTTTTGTGTCCTCGTTTGAACCGTTTCCTAACTGAGCTCATCTTTAATGTTCTCACAGGTATCGCCAACGCTCTGGATCTCACAGACCGCATCCTCCCCAGACTTCAAGCTCGCCCTCACTGTCGCCCCCTGCTGTTACACTTCCCTCCTTACAGCCGGCAGGAGCTCGCCGCCATCGTGCAGGACAGGCTCGCACAGGTAAACGCCAACCGCTTTGTTCCCCTCATTTCAAAATCCTACACCCAGAGTTCCTGGTCTTGATTTGTTCCTGTTCCTCCTCTCAGGCGTCGGCTGAAGGGATCCTCGACGCCTCGGCGGTTCAGTTTTGCGCCCGGAAAGTGTCTGCGGTGTCTGGGGACGCTAGGAAGGCTCTGGACATCTGCAGGTACGAGTCTCTGCCTCTTAATATGAAAATCAACCTGGGTTATTTCTGCTGGATTTTAAATCTTTATCTCTCAACATGAAATATCTGTCAACTTCACAAACTTACTGAAACGTTTGTTGTGTTTTCAGGAGAGCCGTGGAGGTCGTGGAGTCTGACGAGAGAAAGAAAGCATCAGACCCAAACTCTGAAGAGAAAGGTGAGCGTCACTGCGTCTCCTCACAGTCCGTTTCCTCCGACTCGACACATCAGACTAACTTCTTCTTCTTTCCTCCTGCAGCCACGCGGGTCAGCCTCCCTCAGGTGGCACGGGTACTGTCGGAGGTTTACGGGGACCGGATGGCGTCTCAGAGCGGCGGCACGGACGGAGAGAGTTTCCCCCTGCAGCAGAAGCTCCTGGTCTGCTGCCTGCTGCTGCTCATACGCAACGGGAAGAGCAAAGAGGTCGTCCTCGGGAAGGTGAGAGACTGAACTTTATGTGACGCTCATTTCTCTACCTGAGACACTTTCAGCAAATCAAGACTTCTGAAGGGTGTGAAACGTCATTATCAAGTTTTTCTATCACATTATGGAGATATTTCACATTCTCATGAATTAAAAAAAATATTTAAAGTTATTTCACAAACTGAGAAGAGCTCAAACACAAACACAGTCCACACAATTTAAGCCGAAAAACCCAATTAGACAATTTTTTAAAAGCCTTTAAAGAGAAATTTTGTGCTCCTGTGTTTTTTAACATTTTTGACGCAATCTTTTCTACTCATGATAAAAACAATCAAACTCAAAACCAAAATCTGTAACACCAATTTTTTTTTTCTCCGAATGTTCATTTTTTTTTTCATGCTTTGTTCAATTTCATTATTTTTAACATTTACTTTTTAAGTAGCTTAAAATGTTAAAATTTGTGAACTTTTACCCAACATGTCTCAAACTGTGTTCAATTAGACATTTTTTTACTGCTTCTTTAAATTAAAACAATTAAAACAATTAAACTTAACTAAATCTAAAACAACAAAATCTGCAACACACTATTTATGCAAATTTTCATAATTTTTCATGTTTCGTTCAATTTAAATATTTTTAACATTTACTTTTCTTCGTTTAAAATGTTAAAATTTGTGAAATTTTACCCAATTGTCTCAAACTGTGTTCAATTAGACAATTTTTTATTGCTTATTTTCAAGAGAAACTGTAAACTCCTGTGTTTTTTAACATTTTCAACACTCTTTACCTCTCAAAAACAATTCAATTTAATCATATTGGAAACTCAAAAAATAAATCTAAAACAACAAAATCTGAAACGCACGTTTTTTTGTTGCGAATATTCATAATTGTTCATGTTTCGTTCAATTTCAATATTTTTAACATTTACTTTTATTCGTTTAAAATGTTAAAATTTGTGAAATGTCTCAAACTGTGTTCAATTAGACAATTTTTTACTGCTTCTTTACCTTTTAAAGAGAAACTTTACACTCCTGTGTTTTTTTTTTACATTTTCGACACTCTTTTCCTCTCAAAAACATAAATCTAAAACAACATATGTTTTTTTGTTGTGAATTTTTCAAAATCAAATATTTGACATTCGTAGGGACGAGGTTCAGCCGGCGTGAAGTCAGTATTCCTTTAAAATGTTAAAAAGATCCCTTCAGAGAGAGAGACTGATGAGTTTGTTTCTGCTGCTGTAGTTTTAAATAATGTCCAGCAGGGGGCGCTGCAGCATCATATTTAAACCCTGTGTTTGTGTTTCAGCTCCATGAGGTGTACAGCCGTCTGTGCGCTCAGAGGCAGGTGTCTGCGGTCGGGCAGGGCGAGTGTTTGTCTCTGTGCAGTCTGCTGGAGAGTCGAGGAATCATCGCTCTGAAGAAAGGGAAAGAGGCTCGACTCACCAAGGTAAAACATGAACATGGACATGAACACCAACACCAACATAAATATGAACACCAACATGAACACCAACATGAACACCAACATGAACACGTCTGTCCTCAGCTTCTTCTTTCTCATGAAGAGTTGAAGGACGTTTGGAGATCTGAGTGTTTCTTCTCTTCTTCAGGTGTTTCTGAAAATCGAGGAGAAAGACGTTGAAAACGCTCTGAAGGACCGGACCCTGCTGGGCAGCATCCTCTCTGCAGGACTCCCCTCATGATCCCTTATTTATTATTTTTATCAGATTTTTATTTTGAACACAGAAACCAGGATCTCCTCTGGTTGGTTCCTTTTTATTCTCGTTTTTGCTGAGAATCTGTACAGACTTTTACAAAGGTGGTTTTTGTTTTCCTCGTTCTGACGGGGACCATGAGTTTTTGAGGAATGTTGAGTCTTCTCGTCAGAAATGAACGACAGCTTCTGTTTCACTTTGGATTTGAACTGTTTCCATTTTCTGCTGTAAATAAACATTTCATGTACAGAATTTAAACCGACAGATTCCTCTTTCTTTCTTTTCACAAATCAACTTCTACAGCAGTCAGAAATTCAATCTTTATTTATAAAGCACCAAATCACAACAAACATCCCCCTCAGCAGGTCTAGACCGGACTCAATGTTCTATTATTAACAAAGACCCAACATCAAGACCGGATCAGATCTAGTCCCATCTTCCAGACAGGACTCAGTCTGATCTCATCTTAATCCACCATGAGCAGAGCACTTTGCAGCATTTAGCAAGTTACAGTGGCAAGGACAAACTTCCTTTAACAGGCAGAAACCTCCAGCAGGACCAGACTCATGTTAGACACACATCTGCTGAGACCGTGTTGGAGAGAGGGATAGAGGGAGATGAAGAGAGAGAGAGATGATAGTGGGGAGACGGATAGTAGTAGTTGTAGCAGCTGGAGTCTGGACCACGTCCACAGCAGCAGAGATCCAGAGGAACCTACGAGACAAGGGAGCTCAGGGACTCCAGAAAGGTCTAAGAAAAGAGAGAAGAGAGGGAGACCAGAAGAAAGAAAAAGAGGAGAAGAAATGGAGAAGGAAAGGATAGAAGGAAAGGAGGGGATAAGAAAAGGAGACATAAAGGATGAAGAAACATGGAAAGGAAAAAGAGAAAGATGGAGGGAAAGAGAGAAGGAAGGAAAGAAAGAAAGAAAGAATAAACCTACGAGACAAGGGAGCTCAGGGACTCCAGAAAGGTCTATGGTTAGTAACTTTAATGGGACAGGAAGAGTTAAAGTGAGAGACAGGCAGAGAGAGGAGAGAGAGGGAAAGACAGGATCCCAGTGTGTCAGGTCCCCCAGAAGTCTAGGAAATGAGGAAAGGAAAGGAAGACAGAAAAGAGGAAAGGATGGGAAGGAGGAAAGAAAAGGAATGGACTAAGAAAAGAGGACAGGAAAGGAGGAAATGAAGAAAGAAAGAAAAGAAGTAAGGAAGGAAGAAGGAAAGGAGGAAAGCAAGGAAGTAGGAAACAAGGAAAGGAAATCAGTACGACAGGAGGGCAGAAAGGAGGAAAGCAAGGAAGTAGGAAATGAGGAAAGGAAAGGAAGTCAGTAGGTCAGGAATGAGGACAGAAAAGAGGAGGGGTAAAGAAAGGAGAAATGAAGAAAAGGGTAGAAAAAGGAAATTAAAGAAGCAGTAAAGAAGGTCAGAAAAGGGGGGAAGGAAAGGAAGGAAGACTGAAAGGATTATAAAAGGAGGAGAGGAAAGGACAGAACACAAAAACGGGAAAGGAAGGAAGGAGGAAAGGACTATGAAAAGAGGACAGGAAAGGAGGAAAGTAAGTGGGAAAGAAGAAAGAAAGAGAAGAGGAGGGCAGAAAGGAGGAAAGCAAGGAAGTAGGAAATAAGGAAAGGAAAGGAAGTCAGTAGGACAGGAAGGAGGACAGAAAAGAGGAGGGGTAAGGAAAGGGTAGAAAAAGGAAATGAAAGAAGAAGTAAAGAAGGTCAGAACGGAGGGAAGGAAATGAAGGAAGATCGAAAGGATTACAAAAGGAGGAGAGGAAAGAACAGAACACAAAAATGGGAAAGGAAGAAAGTTGGAAGGAGGAAAAGAAGGAAGGAGGAAGCAGGAAAGGAAAGGAAGGAAGAAGAAAATGAGGAAAGGAAGGAAGTAGGAAAGGAAAGGAAGGAAGTGGGAAGGAGGACAGAAAAGAGGAGGGGTAAGGAAAGCAGAAGGAAAGGAGTGTAGAAAAAGAAAGAGGGGATTAAAGAAGTAAAGAAGGTCAGAAAGGAAGGAAGACCGAAAGGATTACAAAAGGAGGAGAGGAAAGGACAGAACACAAAAATGGGAAAGGAAGAAAGTTGGAAGGAGGAAAAGAAGGAAGGAGGAAGGAGGAAAGGAAAGGAAGGAAGAAGAAAATGAGGAAAGGAGGGAAGTAGGAAAGGAAAGGAAGGAAGAAGAAAATGAGGAAAGGAGGGAAGTAGGAAAGGAAAGGAAGGAAGTGGGAAGGAGGACAGAAAAGAGGAGGGGTAAGGAAAGCAGAAGGAAAGGAGTGTAGAAAAAGAAAGAGGGGATTAAAGAAGTAAAGAAGGTCAGAAAGGAAGGAAGACCGAAAGGATTACAAAAGGAGGAGAGGATGGAAGTAGGAAAGGAAAGGAAGGACGTGGGAAGGAGGACAGAAAAGGGGGGGGGGGGGGGGGGTTAGGAAAGGAGAAGGAAAGGGAGGAAGACCGAAAGGATTACAAAAGGAGGAGAGGAAAGAACACAAAAATGGGAAAGGAAGAAAGTTGGAAGGAGGAAAAGAAGGAAGGAGGAAGCAGGAAAGGAAAGGAAGGAAGAAGAAAATGAGGAAAGGAGGGAAGTAGGAAAGGAAAGGAAGGAAGTGGGAAGGAGGACAGAAAAGAGGAGGGGTAAGGAAAGCAGAAGGAAAGGAGTGTAGAAAAAGAAAGAGGGGATTAAAGAAGTAAAGAAGGTCAGAAAGGAAGGAAGACCGAAAGGATTACAAAAGGAGGAGAGGAAAGAACACAAAAATGGGAAAGGAAGAAAGTTGGAAGGAGGAAAAGAAGGAAGGAGGAAGCAGGAAAGGAAAGGAAGGAAGAAGAAAAGGAGGAAAGGAAGGAAGTAGGAAAGGAAAGGAAGGACGTGGGAAGGAGGACAGAAAAGGGGGGGGGGGGGGGGGTTAGGAAAGGGAGGAAGACCGAAAGGATTACAAAAGGAGGAGAGGAAAGAACAGAACACAAAAGAAGGAAAGGAAGGAAGTGGGAAGGAGGAAAGGGCTGCAAAAGGAAGAAAAGGAAGGAGGAAAGGAAGGGAGTAGCAAATGAGGGAAGGAAAGAAGTGAAGTTAGACCCTGACTGGTAGCTGATCCTAAAGCAGAGGGCTCGACCTCCCGTACTAAAGGATCACATTCACTGAGAAGGTTTAGGATTACGTTACAGCCTGTTTCACTGCTGCAGGCTGAAGACGTCTCTGAGAGGACTTAATTATTTAGACCACCAAATATTAAGAAGGTGTTCGTGTTGAATACAAAATAAATGTTTAGAACTCAAGTTCCAGTCCAAGCTTTAATCACACGAGCAGACGAGCAGCTCCTGTCCTGTCTTAGTTTATTCTGCTGATGTTAAAGATCCAACAGATCTTTGAAGAGGGTCACTTAACGCCTGTTTCTGGTGTCACAGGGATCACATGCAGCTCTTCCAGCCTGTTTCACTGCTGCAGGCTGAAGAACACACAAAGCAGTCACTCCTTTTAAAAACGTGACGTGAGGGTTCAGGTGAAATAATAAAATCAGACCAGACACCAAAACAAACTTTATTCAAATCTGATTTATTCACAGCAGAGTGGATGAAAATAGAAGTTGTGCATGTTTTTTCAAATACAAATACAGTGAGCAAAAAATGTAAACGAGCCCGTTTAAAGGATCTGATTAAATATTCTAAAACCACGTTCTGCCATCAAACCACACCAACTCACAGCTTAATTAGATACAGCAAATATCACACATCACCTTCTTCAACAGCCTTTCACAAACTCCTCACTGTGTCTTTATTCTGGTGTAAATGAAATACGAGGTTAACACTTTAATATTTTTCTCCTGTGATTGTCTGAACGTTCTCAGAAATGATGTCATGAGGTATCAAGATAAAAACAACACAAACATTCAAACCTGTTCATGTGACGCCCGTTTCTCTCCACCTGAGACGCTTTCAGCAAATCAAGACTTCTGAAGGGTGTGAAACGACATTATCAAGTTTTTCTATGAAGTTGAGGAGATATTTCACATTCTCACGAATTTAAAAAATATTAAAAGTTATTTCACAAACTGAGAAGAGCTCCAACACAAACACAGTCCACACATTTTGAGTCGAAAAACACAATTAGACAATTTTTTTAACGAGCTTTTCAGGAGAAACTTTATGCTTCAGTGTTTTTTAACATTTTTGATGCTCTCTTTTCTACTCGTGATAAAAACAATTAAATTTAACTATATCTGAACCTCAAAACCAAAATCTGTATTTTTTTTGTTTCGAATGTTCATATTTGTTCATGATTCGTTCAATTTCAATATCTTTATCATTTACTTTCATTTGTTTAAAATGTTAAAAAATTGCAAAATTTTACCTGAAATGTCTCAAACTGTGTTCAATTAGACAACATTTTTATGCTTCTTTACAAGCTTTACAAGAGAGACTTTACACTCCTGTGATTTTTAACATTTTGTCACTCTTTACTTCTCAAAAACAATTCAATTTAACCATATCTGAAACTTTTTGTTCCATTTCATTATTTTTAACATTTACTTTTATTAATTAAAATTTGTGAAATTTTTCAAACTGTTCAATTAGACAATTTTTTACTGCTTCTTTACAACCTTTTCAAGAGAAACTTTACTCTCCTGTGTTTTTTAACATTTTCAACTTCCTCTTTTCTACTCGTGATATAAACAATTCAATTTAACTGTATCTAAAACTCAAAACAAAAGTCTGTATTTTTTTTTGTTTTGAATTTTCATATTTTTTCATGTTTCGTTCAATTTCAATATTTTTAACATTCACTTTTCTTCGTTTAAAATGTTAAAATTTGCGAAATGTTACCCAAAATGTCTCAAACTGAGGCACATTTTTACTGCTTCTTTACAAGCTTTTCAAGAGAGACTTTACACTCCTGTGTTTTTTTAACATTTTTGACACTCTTTACCTCTCTAAAAGAATTCAATTTTACCATATCTGAAACTCGAAACCAAAATCTAAAACAAAATCTGCAAAACATGTTTTTTTTTTGTTGCGAATATTCATAATTGTTCATGTTTCGTTCAATTTCAATATTTTTAACATTTACTTTCATTCTTTTAAAATGTTAAAATTTGTGAAATATACCCCAAAATGTTTCAAACTGTGTTCAATTAGACATTTTTTACTGCTTCTTTACAATCTTTTCAAGAGAAACTTTACACTCCTGTGTTTTTTAACATTTTGTCACTCTTTACTTTTCAAAAACAATTCAATTTGACCATATCTGAAACTCAAAACCAAAATCTAAAACAGTAAAATCTGAAACACACGCTGTTTTTATTGTGAATTTTCATAATTTTTCATGTTTTGTTCAATTTCAATATTTTTAACATTTACTTTTATTTGTTAAAATGTTAAAATTTGTGACATTTCACTTGAAATGTCTCACACTGTGTTGTGAAAAGTGAGAAGTGTTTGTAAATATAACAAACTTTGAATACAGACATCATTAAAAACAGAAATGGAATCGTGAGGTGTCGTAAAAACCCGAACTCTTAAAAACGGACGAACAGAAGACGTCGTCAAATATTTAACATTCGTAGTGACGAGGTTCAGCCGGCGTGAAGTCAGTAAACATTCTCAGTGAGTTGAAATCATTCAGACGTTAAAATGTGCATCCTAATAATAAACAGACATGAAGAACGTTAGCCCTCAGTTTCAGTCACTATGACAACGACACGTATTTACAATCTTTAGTTACAAACAACAAACAAACGTCACGACAACAGTCAAACAGCCTGATTCATGACGCAGGTTACTTTAAAGAGTTTCTATATTTTATAAGTTGAATAAATGTTCTCTATTGGTTTTAAACATTCCCTTTTTTCCTCATTGAGACTCGACAGAAACGCCGAACTAAAACTGGTTCAAGACTTTCAATAAATTAAAGTATTTCAACGTTTTTTAGAGGTCTGGACGTCCCAAAGATATCACGATTTATAAGAAGTAATAACTTCTTCCAACCGAGCAGGAAGGCCACATTAAAGAAGAAACACTGAGTTACAAAACTTAAGTCAGAGAGAGTCGTAGTTATTTACGAGACAAGTTGTTAGCTTACAAGACTTCGGTCGTAATTTTGGCGAGTTTGCATGTTCTCCCCCTGCATGTGTAACGGTGTGATGACTCTCTTTTATCAATGTTACCTCTCTACTAAGACAGATGTGATGTAAGTAACTTGAGCGCCCTCTGCTGGGGCCCCTGCAGACTTGAGTGGTAACACCCGTACATCAGAGTCAGTCTGCGGTATCCTGTCCTCGTGTTTCGTGAGAGACCTGATTAGCTCCTGTTGCTAACAGAAATAAACGGCGTGTTGATGCCAAAGGTTAATGTTTCGCCTGGTTCATTACACACAACGCAAGAGAGAGTACACACCCGCTACACATGCGTGGGTTCTCTCCGGGGACTCCGGCTTCCTCCTACAGTCCAAAGACATGCTCACCAGGTTAAATGATCACTCTAAATTGCCCGTAGGTGTGAGTGTGTGCCTGAATGGTTGTCTGTCTCTGTGTGTTAGCCTTGTGATAGGTTGGGCGACCTGTCCAGGGTGTACCCTGCCTGAAGTCAGCTGGGATAGGAACCCAGAACCGGCGAGCCCTGCGACGAGGACTGTAGCCTCTGTATGTGGGGTGCTTAGACCGCTAGGCCACCAGCGCCCCCAATGTTTCTCTTCTTCAATGTGGCCGTAACACTCAGTCGTAGTTATTATACTCATCTGGATTTATTAATCCGCTTTGTTTCCATCCAGGATCAGGTGATCAGGTATCAGGTGATCAGGTGATCAGGTGATCAGGTGATCAGGTGATCAGATGATCAGGTGATCAGGTGATCAGATGATCAGGTGATCAGGTATCAGGTGATCAGGTATCAGGTGATCAGGTGATCAGGTGATCTGGTGATCAGGTGATCAGGTGATCTGGTGATCAGGTGATCAGGTGATCAGGTGATCAGGTGATCTGGTGATCAGGTGATCAGGTGATCTGGTGATCTGGTGATCAGGTGATCAGGTGATCAGGTGATCAGGTGATCCACTTTACTTTAGTTTTGGGACTACATACTTTGTCCACAGGGGGCGCCAAAGCCCACACAAGCTGAAAGATCTTTGTTTTAAAGTCATGTTAGTTCTACAAACATTTAACATTTTAAAGGTTAGATATATTACCCAGATACTTTACTGTAACACTACACTTGTTAAATAAAGCTTTGTTATTCAATTCTAACTCAGTTTAAATAAAATCTCTGGCTGGAGTGTGTCGTTATTAAACCCTGAACATTTAGAGATCCTGAACTATGAAGGATTGTGTGGAGGTTTACTCCAGGTGAGCTGACTTCCTGTGCTGAAGAACAGATTTAGTAAAAAGCGAGTAACATCAGCTGCCTTTAGCAAAATAAAACAACAACATCAGAGAGCTGCATGTGAAAGTTATGGATTCAAACCTCCAGAACACAAAGAGTGTCACTTCTCCTTTAAAGGCCCAAATCTTTGTTCTTTAGTCGGTTTGGTTCATGGTAGCAGGAACACGTTTAGCTAACGGTTAGCACAGTAAAGCACCGTGAGAGCAGTAAGAGTTATTTCTTATTTAAGAAGCTGCAAAAACGAATGAAGGTAGCACAAATTCAAACACTTTACTTTAAAAGATCTTAAATACTAACTTTAGTTTCTGATAAATCTTATACTTTCACTTTTCTAATCTAGATTCAAATCTTTGCATCCAAAAGATTTATCAAATATCAAAAATACTGGGTTTGGTCCGTTCTGCTGCCTTTGAGTTAGAGACGCACACACAGCTGCCTTTTTGAGTCAAAACTGAAAACCACCGAAAGAAAAGAAACGTTAGAATAAATAAAGCTCGGAGAGACTTTCATGCTCACAAACTAAATACATTCAAATATTAATCTGTTACTTTTTAGAAAAGCTTACAAAGAGTTCACTCTCTCGGACGTTTGTTTCCATCCACAGAGAGAGTTTCTGCAGAGCGAGTCGCTGCTGTCAGAGGAAAACAAACACGTGGAAAGTGGAGGAATAAAATGTTAAATTTAAAATGATAACAGTCATATTTGTTCGCATGGGATCTGTAGAGATGTGCTGAAATGTTAAAGGTGACATATCCTGCAAAATGGACTTTTTACTGGTTCTCTACCTGAAATCTGTGTCCCTGTCTACAAACCCCCCAAAGGTAAAAGAATCCATTCTGCCCCTGTTCTGATTTCTCCACCTTTCTGTAAATGTGTGCTGAAACCAGCCGTTTCAGACTTCAGTGTTTTTCATACGTCACAACGCCATCCGGTCTGTAACAGGAAGTCAGAGCTCGGAGCTTGTTCAGCCCATAGACTGTATAAAATACAACTCAACCCCTCCTCCGTTTTTCATTCCCTGCACACATGTGTGCTAACAAGGAGCTTAGGAGGGAGGCATGCTAGTTGTAGGCTGTCTTAATAAACACAAAGGTCGGTTTGACTCCCCACGTCTGCAGATTTGAAGATCTAGTGGATGAGTTTTATTTATTTTTCTACTCATGATCAAAACAATGATCATGATCATAATTCGTTCAATTTCAATATTTTTAACATTTACTTTCATTTGTTTAAAATGTTAAAAAATTGCAAAATTTTACCTGAAATGTCTCAAACTGTGTTCAATTAGACTTCTTTGCTTCTTTACAAGCTTTACAAGAGAGACTTTACACTCCTGTGTTTTTTAACATTTTGTCACTCTTTACTTCTCAAAAACAATTCAATTTAACCATATCTGAAACTTTTTGTTCCATTTCATTATTTTTAACATTTACTTTTTTTATTTAAATTTGTGAAATTTTTCAAACTGTTCAATTAGACAATTTTTTACTGCTTCTTTACAACCTTTTCAAGAGAAACTTTACTCTCCTGTGTTTTTTTAACATTTTCAACGCTCTCTTTTCCACTCGTGATAAAAACAATTCAATTTAACTATATCTAAAACTCAAAACGAAAATCTGTATTTTTTTTTGTTTTGAATTTTCATATTTTTTCATGATTTGTTCAATTTCAATATTTTTAACATTTACTTTTCTTCGTTTGAAATGTTAAAATTTGCGAAATTTTACCCAAAATGTCTCAAACTGAGGCAAATTTTTACTGCTTCTTTACAAGCTTTTCAAGAGAGACTTTACACTCCTGTGTTTTTTAACATTTTCGACACTCTTTACCTAAAAGAATTCAATTTTACCATATCTGAAACTTAATCATCATGGATAAGTGCTAGCGCTAGTTAGCATAGCCACATAGCTACATGTTGGTAGCTGTGTACCAAGACACACGTCGACATACTGACAAATAAAACAACAAGAAACACTAAATCTGTGACCAATGGTTCAGAAAGGTCCTGCTGCAGGCGCCTCTCCATCAGGATCAGATTCTGGATCAGATTCAGAGGGTTGAAGTAACGCGGGTCTCTGAGCAGCCGTGTATATTCAGCCAACATGTAAACATTAGATCAACGTGCTGGAGAGCCGAGGCCACACCCACTTCCTGAGGGGGCGTGGTCAGAGAGAAAACAGAGTGTTCTGAGCAGGACTGAAGAAGAGGGTTTTTCAGGCATGCCAAAAGTGTTTTTTTGAGCATAAACTTTAAAGACATGTTTTGGGGACCTCTTAGACCAATATATATATATTGATGAAAAAAGCGTGATATGACACCTTTAAGACCGGCACAGATTAAAACGGTGTATTTTAAGGTTAAAAAGAAAAACGTACACTTTGAAATCTGACTTTTTATGTCCTGAATGTTATAACAGTGTTGTTTTTTTTGTTGTCAGCAGTTTCAGCAACACCTCTGTGTCACAAATGAATGATGTATAATATTAAATAAAATTAAAGCTCAACAGTGAAGTTGTTTTGTTCCTCTCGACAGCAGCGGTTTGCTCTCTAGGAAAGCTGAAACAACAAGAACACAGTCTCCTCCTGACATCGTCATGAATTTGAGTGAAGAAGTCAGCTTTAAGATCAGGGGTGTCCAAACTTTATTCAAAGAGGGCCACATTTGATGTTGTCAGAACACCTCAGGGCCAGGGGCTCCTACTGAGACTTAGGATAAAAGTTATATATGAAATCTCTATTTAATAACAATTATTTTAATTTTGTTCTCAATAAAGCAGTAACTAGGAAGTCCTCAGTTCTCCACAACCCATGTAAACATGAGCAAACTTTATCTTCTTCTGGAGGAAAATGTTTGTAAGGGTCGGGCGATGTGGGAAAAATATTGTCTCATTATTTTCCTATGGCAGGATCATGATCTGGATTTCATCACTCTTCTTTTTCATGTTGATTTTAAGACTTTTCTGATCAGCAGACAACAATTTCAGAACTAAACAATTCAACACAAATGTAAAGTTCCTTATAGTAGCTTTAACTGGTATCAGAAGGAGGGTGTTATAACTACAAAGCTCATCTTCATTTTTATGTTGCTTAAAGTTATAAAGTGTTCAGCTGTTGTTTTTTTTGTCCTTCTGATAAATGTAGGTCCAACTTTTTAAAATCTAAGCTTCCATTGTTTGTTTGTTTGTTTGTTTGTTTCCTTCCACCCCCTCCTGAGGCTCCTGAGGGGATATCTGGCTCGTTGGCTGCTAACTGTTTGTGTCTGGTGCTGCTGAGCAGATGGTGCACAGCAGGTTTTTACAGCTTAATTTCTAGGGGAGAATACTGAGAGAGAACTGAGAGTGAACCAGCAACTGGGGCTTATGGGTAATGTAGTCTTAAAGGACATTCAAACTACAAAACTAAGGGGATGAAATGTGTTTTTAAGAGGAATTGTGAGTTTATATGACAGTTTGAAGACATTGGTGTGACTTCAGGGTCTGATGAGACGTTGTTTTGGTGTGATTGACTGTAAGGAGGCTCTCAGTGTTTCTTGTTGTTTCAGCTCGACACACAAACTACCTCCTGCCTCGCTGTCTGATGTCTGCTCTGTGAGGAAACATGATGTTTAGCTTCATTCTGGACGCGGAGAGTCCCGTTTCTACCTCAGGCGGGCGGAGAAGCAGCGCATGTACTCTGTGATCCAGCGGTCATCCACCACCGTCAGCTGCGACTTCCTCATTTTCTCCAGGTCGGCCGATCGAGCGCGGCGGCGGTCCGGGTTGGAGCCCCGTTTGTCGGACTCTCTGCGGGTCTGAACGCAGGCGTCGGACGTGTTGCTCTGAGAGGAGAAACCAGAGAGGAGAGGGGGTCGTTTCCGAAAAGCACACCACTGTTTTATTATTAATGTCTGTAGAGTGTTTGGTGACACGGCAGTGCTTCTCTGGTGTCCTGTGATCCAGGCTGTGCTTCTCTGACACTCTGAAAATGTTATCACGTCGACACTTGACATCCAAACTCTCTCTTTCACCTGATCATCTGATCACATGAACATCTGATCACATGATCATCTGATCACATGATCATCTGATCACATGATCACATGAACATCTGATCACATGATCATCTGATCACCTGATCATCTGAACACATGAACATCTGATCACATGATCATCTGATCACATGATCATCTGATCACATGATCATCTGATCACATGATCACATGAACATCTGATCACATGATCATCTGATCACCTGATCATCTGATCACATGAACATCTGATCACATGATCATCTGATCACATGAACATCTGATCACATGATCACATGAACATCTGATCACATGATCATCTGATCACCTGATCATCTGAACACATGAACATCTGATCACATGATCATCTGATCACATGATCATCTGATCACCTGATCATCTGAACACATGAACATCTGATCACCTGATCATCTGATCACATGAACATCTGATCACATGAACATCTGATCACATGATCATCTGATCACATGATCATCTGATCACCTGATCATCTGATCACATGAACATCACAGAGACATTGTTAAACTCTGATGCTAGCGGTGTTATTTTCATTCTGCTTCAGTTCGATTCTTTACTCAAGACTTTTAGGGGTGCTGAATTCATTTCAATCTAATGTCAAAGTTTTATCAGAAGCGGTTTCATTCCACATGTTTTTAAACACTCACATCATTGGGCGTCCTCCTGGCCTCCGTCTGTCTCTCCGTCCAGTCCAGTCGGCTGGACGGTCTCCGGTTCTCCTTCTCCTTGGTGCTGATCGCCGGCTGGCTCTTCGCTCTCGGCGGTTTCCGGACGACGGCAGGTTTCTCGTCGTGAGAACTGTCCCGGTGTCCAGGCTCGGACCTGGGGGTGCGGCGGCGGTGGCGTCTCTTCGGTGCGGGGTTCACCGGCTCGGCGTCGGAGGATTGCGTGTCAGCGGGACCGTTGTCAGTGTCGTCTGAGGGTCCGCTGTTGTCTGGAGCTCCCTCCACCGAACCCCCGCTGGCTTCGTTCACGCCGTTTTCTACCACTGAGACACAGAGGAAGATATTCAACCTCTTCATGACCTTTAACCTTCATATCTAAAGTCATATTTATTGTTTTTAGCATAAATTATAAAGAAACATAAAAAAAAGGTTTGGTACTGGCTAGGGGTGGGAATCGAAAACCGGATCTGACTTAGAACCGGTTCCAATTGATCAAATCCATCAGAATTGTACACTCAAATGTTACCGATTCTTCTTAACGATTCATTTCCCAGCATGACATCACGCCGCAGTACGTTGCATTACGTCACACACTCCTTCAACCGCGAGGAAACATGGAGAGGAAGAAGCAGTCTAAAGCGTGGCTTCATTTTAAAACACCTCCGCGATGACCCCCGGAGGAAAAGGGTTTTTCCTCTCCAAATTCAAAGTCTTTCCCTCCAGGCTCCAGGGGCCACGTCTGGACTCACGCGGCCGAGAATGAGGCACCGAGAGCGGGTAAAATACCTCCGCAATGACCCCCGGAGGAAAAGCGTTTTTCCTCTTCAAATTCAAAGTCTTTTCAAGTTGAATATGTTCATGTTCAGTCTTGTGCAGACATCATTTTGGAATAAATAAAATGGTTCCTTTTGGTGCTGAAGACTGAGTAGAACTTCTTTTTTCCCCTAAAAAAAAATACTCAGGGATCGTTAGGAGAACTGATAAGGGATTGGATTGATAAGCAGAATCAACAATGGCATTGACATTAATAAAATCTTATCAATTCCCACCCCTAGTACTGGCACAGGTTCTCCTGGAGCACTCGCCATGTTGTTTTTTTTGGTGGTTTTCCACCTCTGCATCCGTCCACACTACTCTGCACTCAGGCAGCCATCATTTCAATACCTTCAACCTTCACTTCTGGGTCTCAAAGCAGAGAGATACTAAAGGCTGATTTATACTTCTGCGTCTCCCCTACGCAGCAGGGGCTGACGCGGACATGAGCCCCACATACTTGTGCGTCGGTGTGTCCGTGTCGCGCAGCAATTCTCCGCCGAAACCCCTGAGGGCAGTGCGGTCTCTCTGATAGCCGGCCGCCTGCTTCCGGTCCCGCTACGATCTCTGTTTCCTTTTCCACAGAGATTCAGAGCGTGTTCTGTTAATCTACAGCTGATACATGTTGCTGTTTATCATACAGACATGATTACATGAAGAATAGAGAGGAGGAGATGAAATACACGGCCGATGTGCGGCCGATGTCCGGGATCCCGGAAGTGTTGTAAAGCGGACCAATCACAGAGCTTGCGGTCCGCGGCTCTACGGGGAGTTACATTTTGGAGGAGGTGCACGTCAGCTACGTGTGTAGGCCACGGAGTAGGTACGGGAGCTACGCGGACCCCCCGGCGTAGGGTACGCCGTTGATTCAACGCAGAAGTATAAATCAGCCTTAAGATTTAAAGCTACTGAAAGAACCTTTCTTTACATTTCCTCTGCCGTCTTAGACAGTAGAAGAAGAAGAGCACAATCAGCACTGAGACTGAATGTACTTGAACCCATCAGGGATCATCAAAACTAACAGAATCGTTCCTTACAGCTGCTTTAACTGAGTTCACTTCATTCCATAATTAGAGTTTGAGAAGGACAGTAAACATATATTTATCCTGAGAAACAGACGGATCATTTCCAGCTCTTAGATTTATCTCACCACAGGGTTCATCTGGCATAAAAACCTTCCCCTGATCGTCTGACTCACTGCTGTGTGAAGTGAATCTCTGTAAATGTTTCCAGAGACACAACATGTCCTTTATACTCCAGTCTGAACAGGAGGAAGCAGTCCCATCTGAACCTTCAGTCCACTAATATTTTTAGCTGCAGCCTCTGGCCCGCGTTCTGTCGGAGCGACGCTCTCTCAGGAGACTCGAAGAGACTCGTCTCCTGCTCTGATAGATTATCCCAAAATGTTCCTGAGAGCGGGACAGAGAACAGGAGGACAGGTGCAGACAGTTTCCTCACCTGCAGGTGGAGCAGCGTCCGCAGCGTCCACAGTCGCCTCCTCAGCCGCTCCCTCCTCAGAAGGTGGTTTCGGCGCCGGGCTGGACTGCCTCTGCTTCCCCTCTAAGGACGGCGGCGGCGGCGGCAGAGACAGGGGGACGACTTTGTTCCTGGTCAGCCTCGGAGTGGACAGGCTGCTGGATTCTGAGCCGCTGTCCCAGCCCTCCCAGAACCAGGGCTTGTGGGAGTGCTCCATGACCCGCCGGGTCAGACGGTACTTCACGGAGTCCTCGTAGCATTTAGAGAACGTCTCCCAGCGGGGGTCCTTGAACTTCTTCATGTACTCTGTCCGGATCTTCTTGGTCACCATGGTTACTGCTCGTGTCCTGTTCTGTAAACACTGAGGACGAGAAGAGGAGGGATGAAGATCAGGATGAAGATATGAGACAGTTAACAGGAGAGTTACCTGTTTATCATCAAACAACAAATAACAACAAACTTTAACCAATCTCTTTAAACTTCGGCTTCAATCATCACAAACATCGTCAGTGATTCTGCTCAGAGTCAAAGGAAGAGGAGGGAGACTCTTCATACGTAATGATACAACAAGATGTTGTACGATGTGCTACAGTACGATACGATGTGCTACAGTACGATACGATACGATGTGCTACAGTACGATACGATGTGATACAGTACG
The DNA here is from genome assembly GCF_009762535.1 of Notolabrus celidotus. Classification (NCBI taxonomy): domain Eukaryota; kingdom Metazoa; phylum Chordata; class Actinopteri; order Labriformes; family Labridae; genus Notolabrus; species Notolabrus celidotus. The sequence goes on from NC_048278.1 coordinate 37,891,972, forward strand.
ATATGATACGATGTGATACAGTACGATACGATGTGCTACAGTACGATACGATGTGCTACAGTATGATACGATGTGCTACAGTACGATACGATGTGCTACAGTATGATACGATGTGCTACAGTACGATACGATGTGCTACAGTACGATACGATGTGCTACAGTACGATACGATACGATGAGCTACAGTATGATACGATGTGCTACAGTACGATACGATACGATGAGCTACAGTACGATACGATGTGCTACAGTACGATACGATGAGCTACAGTACGATACGATGTGATACAGTACGATACGATGTGCTACAGTACGATACGATGTGATACAGTACGATACAATGTGCTACAGTACGATACAATGTGCTACAGTACGATACGATGTGCTACAGTACGATACGATGTGCTACAGTACGATACGATGTGATACAGTACGAAACGATGAGCTACAGTACGAAACGATGTGATACGATGTGCTACAGTACGATACGATGTGCTACAGTACGATACGATGTGCTACAGTACGATACGATGTGATACGATGTGCTACAGTACGATACGATGTGCTACAGTACGAAACGATACGATATGATGTGCTACAGTACGGAACGATACGATACGATGTGCTACAGTACGAAACGATACGATATGATGTGCTACAGTACGATACGATGTGCTACAGTACGAAACGATACGATACGATGTGCTACAGTACGATACGATGTGCTACAGTACGATACGATGTGATACAGTACGAAACGATGTGCTACAGTACGATACGATGTGCTACAGTACGATACGATGTGCTACAGTACGAAACGATGTGCTACAGTACGATACGATGTGCTACAGTACGATACGATGTGCTACAGTACGATACGATGTGCTACAGTACGATACGATACGATACGATGTGCTACAGTACGAAACGATACGATACGATGTGCTACAGTACGATACGATGTGCTACAGTACGAAACGATACGATACGATGTGCTACAGTACGATACGATGTGCTACAGTACGAAACGATACGATACGATGTGCTACAGTACGATACGATGTGATACAGTACGAAACGATGTGCTACAGTACGATACGATGTGCTACAGTACGAAACGATGTGCTACAGTACGATACGATGTGCTACAGTACGATACGATGTGCTACAGTACGATACGATGTGCTACAGTACGAAACGATACGATACGATGTGCTACAGTACGATACGATGTGCTACAGTACGAAACGATACGATACGATGTGCTACAGTACAAAACGATACGATACGATGTGCTACAGTACGAAACGATACGATACGATGTGCTACAGTACGAAACGATACGATACGATACGATGTGCTACAGTACGAAACGATACGATACGATGTGCTACAGTACGATACGATGTGCTACAGTACGATACGATGTGTTACAGTACGATACGATGTGATACAGTACGATACGATGTGATACAGTACGATACGATGTGATACAGTACGATACGATGTGCTACAGTACGATACGATGTGATACAGTACGATACGATGTGATACAGTACGATACGATGTGCTACAGTGCGATACGATGTGATACAGTACGATACGATGTGATACAGTACGATACGATGTGCTACAGTACGATACGATGCGCTACAGTACGATACGATGTGCTACAGTACGATACGATGTGCTACAGTACGATACGATGTGCTACAGTACGATACGATGCGCTACAGTACGATACGATGCGCTACAGTACGATACGATGTGCTACAGTACGATACGATGTGATACAGTAAGATACGATGTGCTACAGTACGATACGATGTGCTACAGTACGATACGATGCGCTACAGTACGATACGATGCGCTACAGTACGATACGATGTGATACAGTACGATACGATGTGCTACAGTACGATACGATGTGCTACAGTACGATACGATGTGATACAGTACGATACGATGTGCTACAGTACGATACGATGTGCTACAGTACGATACGATGTGCTACAGTACGATACAATGTGCTACAGTACGATACGATGTGCTACAGTACGATACGATGTGCTACAGTACGATACGATGTGATACAGTACGATACGATGTGATACAGTACGATACGATGTGCTACAGTACGATACGATGTGATACAGTACGATACGATGTGCTACAGTACGATACGATGTGCTACAGTACGATACGATGTGCTACAGTACGATACGATGTGCTACAGTACGATACGATGTGATACAGTACGATACGATGTGCTACAGTACGATACGATGTGCTACAGTACGATACGATGTGCTACAGTACGATACAATGTGCTACAGTACGATACGATGTGCTACAGTACGATACGATGCGCTACAGTACGATACGATGTGATACAGTACGATACGATGTGATACAGTACGATACGATGTGCTACAGTACGATACGATGTGATACAGTACGATACGATGTGATACAGTACGATACGATGTGATACAGTACGATACGATGTGATACAGTACGATACGATGTGCTACAGTACGATACGATGTGCTACAGTACGATACGATGTGCTACAGTACGATACGATGTGAAACGTTAGGTTAAAAACATACGTTACAATTGGTTTCGATACAATACAATACGATACAATTTGATACTATACGATACCAATAATATGATACGACACAAGATATGATGCGATTCGATTCAATACTATACCATTCAATATTATACGATACGATTAGATATGATACAATTCGGTACAATCCCATGTGATATTATTCGATATGATACAATATGATATGATAGGATTCAACACATTACAATACGGTGCGATTGGATATAAGATACGATACAAAATGATACAATACTATACAATATGATACAATACTATACTACATAATTTACAAAACAATATCAAACGATGGGATAAAATACAATATGATGAGATACGATTCAATACTACACTATACCATTCAATATTATACGATACGATACAATTTGATATGATGTGATTCGATATGATACAATTCGGTACAATCCCATATGATATTATTCAATATGATATGACATGATATGATAGGATTCGACACATTAAAGTACGATACAATGTGATACGATAAGATGCGATACGACATGATTAAATACGATACGATATAAGTTACAAATAATATGAAACGATACGATTCGATGCTATAAGATACCATTCAATAGTATACGATACGATACGATTCAATATGATATTATAAATGATATTATGATATTATATATAAGTCATTAGGTTGTAATGCAGCTGGTCAAATCTGTTCAGAGACACTGTATTATTTTAAATCTTATACTCTCAGGAGTCAGGATGACGATAAATGGCTGTATCAGTATTTCGTCCCATCGTAGGTAAAATCAGTGATTTAAAGAAACATCCATACCATTAACACTCACTGTGTTATGACTGTTAATGTAAATAATAAACCTGAAGAGGATGAACTCTAGATTTGATATTCCACCTGCAGTCCTTGATGACGCAGCTGTGACAGGTGTGCACTACCTGTTAGCCCCGCCCCCTCCGCCCTCAGCAGCTTAGAGGCAGGGCAGGGGAGGATTGAGGCTTATTATTATGGACTTACTACAGACTGAGAGGAACACTGCTGCTCTCCTTCATCATACCTCCTCACCAGTATCAGAGCATTCTGCCTCCCGCCTACACACACAGCTTTTTATTCCTCATCGTTTAATACCTGTTATCTGCTGCAGGGGAACAAATTCAATATTCATCTGAGCTGACCTACATGTGATCCCTGAGAGAAATGGGTCAATACTGAGCATCAGGTCCTGTCACACAGAGACTCATCCTTCATTACATGTATTTAAACACCTTATTTAACACCTTATTTTCAGGCTTTAAATGTAACTGTCACACCCAGAACCTTAATATTCTTCCTAACATTAACACATATTAACATAACATGAACAGACATGTGAGCTGTTAACATGTTAAAGGTGTAAAATCACATTTAGAGTGATACTTTGAGTTTTTATGGTGTAAAAACACACAAATTCACAACACCTGCCATCGTTTGTAAACAGCTCGAGCCCTGAAAATGACGCTAACGTCCGGGTACAAACTGCAGGATCTAAACTACAGGATCACATGTACTCACCAAGACCTCATCCCAGAGGGGTCCGGACTCTATCCTCTAAACCAGTTCCCCCTTTTGGTCCCGGTCAGACGCCTGGCATCGCTCCGCTTCTCTCTAACTGACAGCTCACAAACATCCAGAGCTACAAGCTAAGCTAACTCATGTACCACAGCAGCTTCCGGTGGGGACTACCAAAATAAAACAGCATGTTCAGAATAAACCAAGAAGATAAGATTTAAGATATTACTTTATTGATCCCCAGGGGGAAATTCAGCAACCCATACATAAGTAAAATCAAGAAAAAGTTTCAATAAGTAAAAATAAAAATAAAGGAGAATAGATAGAATACAAAATTAGATATATAAAAATGTCACAAATGGATTAAATAGAAGTAATTACAGGCTCTATTAAAAATGGTTCAGTAGTGACAGGTTGACATGGTGTGATTATTGTTTGGTAATGACAGATTAAGCAATATAATAAATAAATATGGTTATATAATATGACCGTAAGTTGTAGTAAACAACAATAATGTAATATAACTATAATGCAATATGCATTATAAGTACTAAGAATACTAAGAACACATTTTCTGGTAAATGACACAAATTTTTATAACATTTTTAAAAGCAAACTGAAGACGTACCTTTTTAGTCTCACTTTTAACTGAGTTTTATTTCATCTTACTTTATTTGTTTATTATCTAGTTCAAATTTGAGTCACTTTTTTTTACATATAGCATCTTAGTTTCTTTTGCTGGTTTAATTTTTTTGTGTTTTCCTCATTAATATATCATGACAGCGTTTCCTCAGTTTGTTTGGAAATTTATTTTTTATCTATTTCCTTTTTTTATTTTTTTAAAAAAATATATTATTATCATTATTGCATATATCATGTCCTCAAGCTGATTTTTTTTTTATTTATTATTATTATTATTATTATTATTATTATTATTATTATTATTATTATTATCATCACTATTAAAGAGACAGTAGCTGAAATGAAATGTTTCATTGTGCACCTTAAAGTAAAATAGCTTCCCCTCCTAAGTTGTAGTATAAAGATATTAGCTGCAATATGTGTATTTTATTTCAGATTCAGAGAACTTTATTTGCAATTTGGTTTGCAGTGTACCAGGTTGTTGATAAACAACACAAACACTAACGAACAGACAGACAACACTCAACAGTCAACATGTCAGTGACAGCAACAGTGCAAGTTGAGGCTTGTCATAAAGAGTAAAAGAATAAATTTAAATAGTCTAAAATAACTTTTTTCAAGAACACAGTAGTGAGTAATCAGTGTACAAAATAATTCCTATTATTGTTGAATTTGTTTTAGGTTACTATCTCTGTGTTAAGCAGCATTTTGGTGTAAGAACATCAAATGTATTCATAAATGCACATCATGCTGTTGAGTAAGTTCATTTTGTCCTAATAGAAGGTGAATGTCCTACAAAGTGTTTAAAATTAAAGCTTTTATTTTGAAAGACAAATTACATAGTACTTCCGGTGAAATCCGTAGTGTATCCTTTACATTTGACGGAGCAGGAGAGAAAATGTAGTAATAAAGAATGAAATATGATTTTCCTTGAAGATGCAGAGAACGGACTGCGCATGCGTGCTGCTCCTCCATCCGTGCAGTCATGACAACAGGTGAAAAACAGAGATCAGAGTCAGAGTTATTAAAGATTACAAAGTTTTACTCACCTCATGTTTCAATATAAACATAAATGATTCTAGATACGTGTTATTTAACATTTCAATATAAGGACCATGTGATCATTGAACCCTGACTGTGGGATGATAGCCGTCTTCATATATAAACAGTCATAAATCCAGACAGTAATCAGGAGAGCCAGCAGCAGCAGGTGGAGGATCATAACTTCACTCTCTTGTTAAATCAGGGTTTTGTTTAGTTTGGCACACAGGAGCAGCTGGAGTTCAAACAGCACTTGATCTTTGCTTTAAGAGCTTCATGAATGTTATGAAGGATCTGGTTTCACTCGTTTGTCTGGACTCAGAACAATGAAGAGGGTTTTTAATGGATGATGTCTCACAGATACTTTTATGAGGAGGCTTTGAGTCACTGTTTGTCATCTTTATCCGTTTGTATTAACTCATAAGTGTTTAATGTTTCCTTTGAGGTTCCTTTATTTGCATACGCTCATTTCAACACTTGCACTACCAGTCAAATGGGTTTGTATTTATTTTAATTATTGTAAACACTGTAGATTAATACTGAAGACATCAAAACTATTTAATGAACACAAAAGTGTTAAACAAAGCAGAATATGTTTTATATTTTAGATTCTGTAAAGTAGCCCCCTTTTTCCTTCATGACAGCTTTGCACACTCTTGGTATTCTCTCAGTCCACTTCATGAAGTGGTCTCCTGGAATGGTTTCTAATTAACATGAGCCTTGTCAAGAGTTCATCTGTAGAATGACTTGCCTTCTTAATGTGTTTGAGACCATCAGTTGTGTTGCTCAGAGGTAGGGTTAGTACACACTGGATAGTCCTATTTAACTACTGTTGTAATCCAGATTATGGCAAAACCAGATTATTTTGAAATCTTTATAAAAACTAAACTAGTTTGCATTCCCAGGAACTCCCTCTGTGTTTCAACAGCTGTGTAAACTCCACACACACTGACACGTTCAGCTGAAGGTCTCCAGTTTACAGGGTCACTTTAAAAACCGGAACACCGGGAGGAGAGACGCATTCACGGTGGGCTGAGAGAAGACTACTGTTACAAGCTGCTAAATCAAGAGAATCACAGCTTCTTCTTTTGAAAAGTACACACACATACAAAAAAGATAGAACAAATAAAAACTAATGAAAGAAAGAGAAATCAAGAGAATCACAGATGGAAAAAAACAATGACTGGGAATGGTTTTTGGAAAAAAATGGAAAAAAAATAAATAAATGAAAAAAAAAATTGAAGAAAATATTTTGAACAAAAAAGTTTTGAAAAACTTTCTTGAAAAAAAATTTTGAATTTTTTTTTGACAAAAATGTTTTTGACAAAAAAAAATTTTGACAGAAAAAAATTTTGACAACATTTTTTTTGACAACATTTATTCTGACATTGTTTTTGGAAAAAAAAATAAAATTTGACAAAAAAAAATTGACAAAGTTGACCCTGTCGAAAAAATACATTTTCCTCAAACTTGAAATTGTGCTCCAAAAGCAGAAAAACATGAAAAAAAGTGAAAATGTTGTGCCGCGGTTAAAAACATGGAAAAAGCAATGAATGAATCAACACAAACACTGACACGTTCAGCTAAAGGTCTCCAGTTTACAGGGTCACTTTTAAAAGCGGAACACCGGGAGGAGAGACGCATTCACGGTGGGCTGAGAGAAGACTACTGTTACAAGCTGCTAAATCAAGAGAATCACAGCTTCTTCTTTTGAAAAGTACACACACATACAAAAAAGATAGAACAAATAAAAACTAATGAAAGAAAGAGAAATCAAGAGAATCACAGATGGAAAAAACAATGACTGTGAATGGTTTTTGGAAAAAAATGGAAAAAATAAAAAATAAAAAAAAATAAAAAATTGAAGAAAATATTTTGAACAAAAAAGTTTTGAAAAACTTTCTTGAAAAAAAATTTTGAATTTTTTTTTGACAAAATGTTTTTGACAAAAAAATATTTTGACAGAAATTTTTTTTGACATTTTTTTTGACAACATTTATTTTGACATTTTTTTTGACAAAAAAAAATTGACAAAGTTGACCCTGTCGAAAAAATACATTTTCCTCAAACTTGAAATTGTGCTCCAAAAGCAGAAAAACATGAAAAAAAGTGAAAATGTTGTGCCTGCGGTTAAAAACATGGAAAAAGCAATGAATGAATCAACACAAACACTGACACGTTCAGCTGAAGGTCTCCAGTTTACAGGGTCACTTTTAAAACCGGAACACCGGGAGGAGAGACGCATTCACGGTGGGCTGAGAGAAGACTACTGTTACAAGCTGCTAAATCAAGAGAATCACAGCTTCTTCTTTTGAAAAGTACAATCTACCAATCAGACACGTTCAGCATTGCAGGCCCCGCCCCCTGAAAGTCCCGGGACCTTTGAAAAGAACTGCCCCCATAGCAGGGGCTTTTTAGGGGGGAGATTATCTACCCCTGAACTAAATTTAGACCCTGGGTCCACCGGTCGAAAAACGCCTATTTCCTGTTTTTTTGGAATCGTGTTTGGAGTCATGAACAAAGTCATCAGAGACTGAACGTGAAAATAAAAGGATTTTATTTTTCTTGCTTCATTTTTGGTCTTTTGGAGTGTGTCGTACCTCGAAGCCAACACTCACTTCGCTCTCACATTCACACTGTATACCGCTCACGTTCAGAACGTCACATTCATGATCACAGAAGGAATAAATAACATATGTACAGGTAAGGCCGTGGTCTGAGTGTCAGGGTCCAGGGACGCCGGAGCCTTTGTCCATCCTGAGTGGGTTGGTTTTTGGGGGGGCGCGGTGTTTAGAAGCACTTGCGGTGGACGATGCTGGGACCGGCCTCGTCGTACTCCTGCTTGCTGATCCACATCTGCTGGAAGGTGGAGAGGGAGGCCAGGATGGAGCCGCCGATCCAGACGGAGTATTTACGCTCAGGGGGGGCAATGATCTGCAGGAGGGAGGGGAACAGGTCTGAGTTTGATCTGTATTTATTTATTTTGAGTCACTGTATTTAATACGAGGTCATTTGGATGTTTTGAAGTAGATGTTAGTGTCCTACCTTGATCTTCATGGTGCTGGGAGCCAGAGCAGTGATCTCCTTCTGCATGCGGTCAGCGATACCCGGGTACATGGTGGTGCCGCCGGACAGCACGTTGTTGGCGTACAGGTCCTTACGGATGTCGATGTCGCACTTCATGATGCTGTTGTAGGCGGTTTCATGGATACCAGCGGACTCCATTCCTGATCAAGAACACACAGAAGGGGGTTAGATTTTTCAATTCCATCAGTATCTCTACCTTGTATAAGTTTGAAACAGCTGATAAGTCGCACCGATGAAGGAGGGCTGGAACAAGGTCTCGGGGCAGCGGAAACGCTCGTTGCCGATGGTGATGACCTGACCGTCGGGCAGCTCATAGCTCTTCTCCAGGGAGGACGAGGAGGCAGCGGTGGCCATCTCGTTCTCAAAGTCCAGAGCCACGTAGCAAAGCTTCTCCTTGATGTCACGCACGATCTCACGCTCAGCTGGGAACAGAGAGGAAAGGTCAGACTGCGCCCGCATCAACAACAGGGTCGTTGACTGGCAAGGAAAAGGTCAGGGTGGAAGGTTTATGTCAAGCTACTTCTTAAGAGCAGAGCTGCTTTTTAAATTTAAGGTTTTAAATAAAGTTTGATGTTTTTTTTTACCGGTTGTGACGAAGGAGTAGCCGCGCTCAGTCAGGATCTTCATCAGGTAGTCGGTCAGATCACGACCGGCCAGGTCCAGACGCATGATGGCGTGAGGCAGAGCGTAGCCCTCATAGATGGGCACGTTGTGGGTCACACCGTCACCTGAGTCCAGAACGATACCTGAGACAGACACAGGAGGGTTAGATCTATTTAGTTAGATATTTCACGTAACGTTAAGAAAGATTTGACGTCTTTTCGTGATCAAACGCTCTATCATTTCATTTTTTAATGAAGAGTCAGTTTCACCCTTCCCCTCTCTCTTTCCCCTTCTCTCCCCCTCTTCCTTCTATCTATCTTTAATGCCTCAATGTTAATTCAATTTTTTAGTTTTCAGTTTTTAATTCATTCGTTTATTTTACCTAATTTGGTCTGTCTGTTTGTTTTGTTTTTTGCCTTATGTAAGTAATGTGGGGTTTTTGGTGGGAGGGGCTTGGGGTCATGGTCATGAAAAGGCCAGTAGTGTGTTGTATTGAAGTACTGCCACTGGTGCACACACTCTTTATATCTACTTCTTTAGACTGTCAATGCTTACATGCACTGTAATTACAAAATCAATACAAATAATTGTGAGAGAAAGAAAGGTTAAAGGTCACAATGTCAAGCAGAAGTCCTCAAATATTTTTCAGATGAGACCAAAAAACACTAAACCCAGATATGTGAAATATATATGAAACTTCACATATGTCTCCTTTAAAAATGACCTCATAGATTAATCAATAAAGTCATGTTTGTAGGATTATACAGCGATATTGATATTTAGCATTATAGAACAGATCTTTAATGGAAGTGAACTTTCTCTCCATGAACAAAAATAAAACAGATGATTTTATTTGGCCAACAAAACCTGTTAGATGTCTCTGATAGCACCACTGGCACCCTTAAGTCTTACTGTCACCCTTTAAGGAACCTCAGTGTTATTTTGGACCGTGACTTTAAGTTTGACAAGCAGATCAGCTCTATTGTTAAAACAAGCTTCTTTCAGCTGAGACTATTAACAGAAGTGAAGGCTTATCTACCCAGAAATGATTTCCAGAGAGTGATTCACACCTTTCTCACTTCACTCTTAGATTACTGTAACTCTTTGTTTGTCGGTCTTGAACAGTCAGCATTGCACCGTCTACAGGAAGTCCAAAATGCAGCCGCCCGCCTGCTGACTGGAGAGAAACGGCGGGATCACATCAGTCCTGTCCTTGAGTCTTTGCACTGGTTGCCTGTGAACTTCAGGATCCAGTTCAAGGTTTCATTAATGGTTTTTAAGTCTTTAAATGGTCTGGCACCGTCTTATTTATCAGACCTTGTACAGCCTCACAGTACTTCCAGATCACTTAGGTCATCAAACCAGCTGCTCCTGGCTGGACCTCGGTCCAGACTCTCTACTCGTGGGGACAGAGCCTTCTCAGTGGGCTGTGGAACAGCCTACCTCTCCAGGTTAGAGCTGCACAGTCTGTGGATCACTTTAAAACACTCCTGAAAACGCATCTTTGCTCCTTTCAGTCCCAGCTAAACAAGAATCCTTGGCTTCTTACTTCTTTACTCTTTTATTTCCTAAATTGAGCTCTTACTGTTCTTTTATTGTTTTTATTTATTGTTATATTGTGTAGGATTATATTGTATTTTAATAACTGTACAGCACTTTGGTCAACTGAGGTTAATTTAAATGTGCTTTATAAATAAAGCTTGACTTGACAATAATCATTTTTGGTTAATATAGGGTGTTCAAAGGAGTATCTTATTTTTCTGTGTGTTGGTTACTATCAAAATCTAGTCTTGCTCATTGTTTTGCGCACATTTTCTCACTAAACTATGTTTGTTTGAAGCTTTAAAGATGCCCAGTCTCCCTGATAAGACAATACAACATCTCCTCAGTTGTATCTCTGCAGGTGTAGACTGATAAAGGAGTTAAACTCCAGTGTATGAACCTGTCTTGTACTTCTAAAAGTGCACTCTTGTTTGCAGGACTCACCGGTGGTACGACCGGAGGCGTACAGGGACAGCACGGCCTGGATGGCGACGTACATGGCGGGGACGTTGAAGGTCTCAAACATGATCTGGGTCATCTTCTCCCTGTTGGCTTTGGGGTTGAGCGGGGCCTCTGTCAGCAGAGTGGGGTGCTCCTCGGGGGCCACGCGCAGCTCGTTGTAGAAGGTGTGGTGCCAGATCTTCTCCATGTCGTCCCAGTTTGTGATGATGCCGTGCTCGATGGGGTACTTCAGGGTCAGGATGCCCCTCTTGCTCTGGGCTTCGTCTCCCACGTAGGAGTCCTTCTGACCCATACCGACCATCACACCCTGAGAAGAGAGGAGGGAGGAGAGTTTAGAGTCAAGGAAACACCAATAACAGAGTATATAAAGAATTTTAAAAATGTTGTTGAGGTGATCACTGAGGGGATAAGTTGTGTACCTGGTGGCGAGGACGGCCCACGATGGAGGGGAACACGGCCCTGGGAGCGTCGTCCCCAGCGAAGCCAGCCTTCACCAGGCCGGAGCCGTTATCACACACGAGGGCGGTGGTCTCATCGTCGTCACACATGTCTGCAGGTTAGTCTGAAGGAGGAGAGTCACAGGTGAGAGGCTGGATGTACACTGAGGTTCATCTGAACTGTTATTTCTTTAAATGTATTGTGACTTCACTTCTCCTAAATCACACCAAAGTTAAAAAATCAGCCTCGTTTATTTTATTATTAACAGTATTTCTTCTCTGTCCTCAGTAGTGGATCATTTCTAATACATGCCAATAATAATATATAATGATTTCTGTTTTTACACTTGTTTTAGTTTAAATGTTAAAATGATCTAATGACTGTAGCTCCCTTTAAATACTCTGAAGTGACCTCATTTAGTGTGTCATTAAATAAAAGGGGAGTAAATTACCTGACAACAGTTTACAAGACCAAACTGACAAACAGAAACACCATTAACCTTCATGTAGAGTAATGATGCCTTCAAGTGCTCCTCGTAAACTCCTACATTTGAACTTCTGGCTGCTATCATCCCTGTTTTCTGCTTTGTACAATATGTTTTTTTTACTTTATTTATTCAGTACACACAATTTGATTGTTGGTTGATTGTCCACATTGTTTAACATTATTTGTAATAATAAATTAAGATTAATATCAATCAATTATTAAAGATGTATTCATGTAGCACCTTTCATACAAATCAAATGTGATTCAAAGTGCTGTACAGTGATTTAAAACATATAATAATAATGAAATGATAATAAAAATCTAATATATTATGATTAAACATAAAGCAGAAATAGATACAGAAGCAGAGACTAATGCACACCAATTGCAATATAATGTATATAAATAAACAACAGAGGGAAAAAGTTAAGAAATAAGTAATAATAACAAACATGAATAATTAAGACAATAAAAAAGGTAAAGATAAAAGTCTAAGATAAATAAAAGCACTAAAATAGTAATAAGATAGTAAAAATGGGAGAGTTCAAAATAAATAGAACAATAGGATATTAAATTAAATAATTAATGATAAATGGAAAGACCCTTACACAAAAGCCAGACTAAATAGATGAGTTTTTAATGGATTTTTAAAAGTCTAAATGTCTCCAGCTCCTCTCAGATCCCCTGACAGGCTGTTCCATAATGAGAAGAAAGTGTTTTTAAAAAGGCTGTGAGGGTGGAATCATGTGTTGTTGAATTCAAAATGTGAAAGGCTGTTAAATATGTGTATCATACATTTTTTAAGCCCTGTTTTAAATATATATTTCCTAGGTTTTGGTGTCATTCTCTTAAGATTTCTATTTTCCGATAGTTTTAAACGCAGCATGTCTGGCTGCTTCACAGGAAGTTCTCTGCTGCCTTTCAAAATAAAAGCTGTTTATTCAAACTACTGAAGGTGAACAGAAGCTCTCCGGTTCTCTCACTCCGGATTAATCTAAATCTGTTTCAAACACATTCACACTCTGAGCTCCTTTAACACATCACTCCCTCTCCAATCACCAACCCGCTTACCTGTGCTCGTGTCCGGCTGTCAGTGAGGGACTCTGACCGCTGCTGGTTCCAGCTGAAAGGGGGTGCCAGGCAGCGGGCCCCGGGGTCCTTATATACCCGTGTTCCCCTCCACACCACCCGGGGAGGAGGGTCTCTTCTTCCCCCCAGACAGCCGGAGGAATGTCGGAGTATTCTGCAGGAATTCCTCCGGCCCTTCGGCCTTACATGGTCGCGAGGGAGGGCGGCCGTTCACAGTCCACACGGAGGCTCGCGCGCCGGGAGGACCATAAATGGAGAGGTGGCCCCCGCGAGCCCGAGGAGCGCTCGAGCCCGTTTATGGAGCGAGACCAGCGCGAGGCAGCGACCGTTAACGGCGGGAGGAGCAGGAGCACAACATCATCCAGTCTACACACACACACACACACACACACACACACACACACACACACACACACACACACACACACATACATATACACACACACACTCTGCATACATACACACACACACACACACACACACACACAAACTACACACATACACACACATACATATACACACACACACTCTGCATACATACACACACACAGACACACGCACACAAAGACACACACACACACACTACACCCTTAACAAAGATACACACACACACACACTACACACATACACACACAGAGAGACACATACACACTACATACACACTACATACACACACACTCTACATACACACACACACACACACACAGACACACACACACACCTACACAGAGAGACACATACACACTACATACACACACACTCTACATACACACACACAGACACACGCACACAAAGACACACACACACACTACACCCTTAACAAAGATACACACACACACACTACACACATACACACACACACACACACACAAACTACACACATACACATACATATACACACACACACACTACACACACACACACACACACAGAGAGACACATACACACTACATACACACACACTCTACATACACACACACAGACACACACACACACCTACACACACACACCTACAAACACACACACAAACATTCACACACACTACATACACACACACACACAGATACATACACACACACGCAGACACACACACATTCACACACACACACACACACATTCACACACACATTATTTGAAGCTACAAAGTTCAGACAGTGATGAGAGAAAGGTTAATTTGAAGATATAAGAGTTCTTCCACAGATCTGATCAGGAGTTGTAGAGACTTGTTTGTTCTCTGAATCTCATACAGACTTTTATTTCTTAGATCTGAAACTGGGATGAATATTTTCTGGAGTTAGAAAACTCTGGGAGGATTTTGTTGAATAAAAGCCGAAGACTTTCTTCAGGTTTGAATCTTAAACACAGAGAGCAAAGCAACATCACGCTCAGAAACAAGAGGGTCAGGACCTCCGGAGCGTCAGACAGCTGCAGGCCGGAGGACCGAGACAGGATCCCTCTGAGAGACAAACACTGAGCCCACAGACCCGCCTGTGTTTGTCCAACTGTTCCCTGAGCTCAAAGAGGCGTTAGGATCCCACAGAGCGTCAGATCAGAGCGGCTGAGAGAGTTTTAAAAGGAGCATGACCAGACTAAAAGTATGGCATGAGGCTGGAGTCATCAATCTGACGGGGGGAAGTTGATGTAATTGAAATATTTGGTGGTAAAATAGCTTCCCTTTTACAGACATGATCCCATTCCTATCTTTGTGGTGTCTCTAAAACTAGTATGGGAGGTGGAGCCTTTCCTCTCCTTTGGAATCATCTACCAGTCAGGGTCCGGGAGGCAGACCCCCTCTCTACTTTTAAGAGTAGGCTTCAAACTTTCCTTTTTGATAAAGCTTATAGTTAGAGCTGGATCAGGCTTGGACCAGGTCTTAGTTAACACTATTCAACCACACATTTCAAACTGCACACACAATTTCTTGGTTATTTTAGATGATCTTTTGTCTCGTCCTCAGTTTGTCAGGCTTAATAACGAACATTCTGACACTGTTTTAACCAACACAGGTGCTCAGCAAGGCACAGTTTGCTCTCCATTTGTATTCCCACTTTATACTGCTGACTATAGGCATGGTCATGCTTCCTGTCATATTCAGAAGGTCTCTGATGACACCGCCCTTGAAGGTCTACTCACCCAAGATAACGACCTCGCCTATAAAAGAGAAATGGAATCTTTTGTCAG